>NC_053028.1:156712764-156742128 GCF_003073215.2 Triticum urartu
AAGTGAGAGTGATAAAGCATTATAGTCCGATTGCCTTGTTCGTTGTGCTGAGCACCTCCCTCGAAGGACCCAACAATGGGAAAAAGAGTGCTCAGATTTATCCCGAACACCCCAGCACTCGTGGCATGGGGGCAGAAGCCGACGACTGGCCATCTCTCAGATTTGATAAACAGCCGCACAGAAGGTAATATTTTAAATTCAAACAAGCGTTGCATAGCGCACATGAACAAGTTTTCATAATACAGGATCACACGAGCAAGTTCATTCAAAAATTACATCCTTCGCACACTCGTCCGCCACAAGACGGGCACCCTTCAGGACACCCTCATAATACATTTCAGGGTGGCGATGCTCCTTGCCCTGCGGCGGCCCCTCCTTCACCAGCTTCTCGCGTCCATCTTGAGTGCACCTTCGCACGGGCAAAAGCCGGCGTGCACCTTCGATGCAGACGGACCGCTTTATGACTCAGCCGTGGGCAGGCATCCAGCCGCCTCACCAGGCCGAAGTAGCTGTTGGGAGGGGTCGCCAGGCCACATCCAGACTATAGCCCTTCATGGCATGTTCGGCCGCCTTGTGAGCTCGACCAGTTGCTTCAGCTGGTCGCTCAAGGCATCGGGTGTTCGGTCCCAGTATACTGAGACCAGAACAACTTCTCCGTCGAGCTTCCCTCCTCGGCCTGGTAAAACTGTGCGGCATCCGACACTGCGGGGCAAATGCGAATGCTCCTGGAGAGCTCCGGACGGGTAAGTAACAAGTAATTTACTTTCACATGCTTGCTTTGCATATTGAATGCCTTACCCGCCGCTATCTTCCTCATCGCCTCAATTTCCTGGAGGGCCTTTTGGGCTTCAGCCTTGGCATGCTTTGTGCTCTCGAGGGCCGCGGCAAGCTCGACTCTCGCGTCTTCACGAGAGCCTGGAGCTCTTGCTGCACCTCGCCCACCCGTGCCTCTTGTTTCTCCCGCTCGGTGCGCTCCTCGGCCGCTTTGTTTTCGGCCTCGGACAGCACTCGCTTCAGGGTCGCCACTTCGGTCGTGGCCCCTGGCACATCCATGATGATCCTATCATTTTGCAACCACATTATATATATACATATATATATATATACATAAACACTATTCTGATCACGGGATCAGAATAATATTCTGATCACAACATGAACTTCCCGAGTAACGCGCCTGACCTTCCCCGAGTACTAGGTTGAACTTCAGCTAAAAGGTGTCCAAATGGGGCTTGCGATATACCGTTGGATAGCTATGGACATCAGTATCATGACCCAAGTTAAATTTTTGGCAAAATGTAAGCGGTTTAAGAGCAGTTTTGAAAACCGTTTTTTCTTCATACAAAAAACGTGAATCGTATTTTCGATCGCATTTTTAAACCGTTTATCGGAATGAGGCAAATAATATGGTGTTGGAAAGCTGCTGCAAAACCGCTCCTTCCACATGTTGAAAGTTTTCTCTAATTCCCTACGGTTAAAGAGTAATTTCGTAAAATTTCGCAAACCGAACAGCCGAGTTCGTATTTTGATCATTTCTAAACGGCTAATCCAATTGAGGCAAATAATATGGCGTTGGAAAGCTTATGAAAATGCGCTACTTTTTCATGTTAAAAGTTTTTTTTTCTAATTTTGAACGGTTTAAAAGTAATTTAGAAAACGGTACAAGTTCCACCGAGTTCGTATTTTTGAGCTAATTTTTTAACCGTATGTCCAAATGCAGCAAATGATATGGCGTTGGAAAGCTTGAAGAAATGTGAAACTTTTTTGTATATATTGTTTCTCCTAATTCATTACGGTTTTATGTCAGTTTTGAAAATGGCTAAAAACGTATTTTTGCCGTAATTTCTACAAACTTTATCGGAATGGGGCAAATAATATACCGCTGAAAAGCTACGGAAAATGCGAAACTTTTTCATGTTGATGGTTTTCTCTGATTCCTAGCCGTTTTTATGTAATTTCGAAAATGGCGAGATCATTCGTTCTGCCTTTATTGTCGAAACAGATTCTTCGAAAATGCACCGCGTGAAGAATCTGAACTTCTCGTCGCGTGTACCTGAACTTCACTCTGCTTTTTCACGTGCTTTTTTTGCTCGTGATCTCCATCCACTGCTTGTAGCTCTCCATCCACTCATCGAATTGAGCAAGTGATATACCGGTGGAAAGCTGTATAAACATGCAACTTTCCCGTGTTGATCTTTTTCATACTCGCGACGATTTTAAAAGTTTTTCATCTCAAATTCATTCACTATAGTAGTCGAACTTCTGTTGTTTTCACATTGAACTTCTGTGGCATATTTTCGTTTGTATTTCTTATCCATTTCGTCAGTGTTACACAAATGATATTCTTTGTACAAACCTCTCTCACAATATTTTTTAACTTTCTCCGACCGAGGACTTAACTTACACAAATGATTTCCTACCGTTTTGAAATAAATTAGAAAATGATATCATGATTTCTGCCTTCATCGCGAATGGAAATGCACTGTGTGAAGTAGTTGAACTTCTCGGGCATGTCTGTTTGAATTCACTCTGTTTTTATGTGCTGTTTTTTGCACTGCGTGAAGTAGTTGAACTTCTGGGGCAAGTCTGTCTGAACTTCACTCTGTTTCACTTTATTGTATTTTTTCTTATATGAAATACGCACCATGTAGTACGTGAACTTCCGGCTGTTATCACTTTGAACTTCTCTCTGGTTTGAGATAATTATTCTAAAACACAAAAAATAACATTTTTTAATGTATTTTGGACATCTAAATACATGGTGAACCTCTCTCACAAGATTTTTTTAACTTTTCCTCGCCGAGCACTTGAACTTCTAGCAACCATTTTTTCGTTTATGAGTTGTTTTTAAAAGTGCAAAAAATGGCGTTGTGTTTTTTATTTTTTGAACAGGTAAATCCTAGGTTTTAATAAACTCCGAACTTCTCTGTTATTTCAATTTGAACTTCACCTTTTTATTTTGAGTAAAGAATTGTATTCGATTTTTATACGGAAAAATCAAACATGGAAATATAGAGGTGAACCTCTCTCGCAAGAATTTTTGAACTTCCCTGGACAGAGCACTTGAACTTCTTTCAACAAACCTTTTTAAGCTTTATTTTTTCTATACTTTTATTCTCACCTGAAATGCATTCCTTGCAGTAATTGAACTTCTCGTTGTTTTCACTATGAACTTCTGTCACATTTTTTGTGTATGTCGAATTACATGCAATTGAAGGTCGAACGTCATTTTTTCCATTTTAAAACATGTAATTGAAGGTCGAACATCCCGCAATATAAATTCTGACATGCACGGTGGTGCACGTAAACTTATTGCAACAAATCTGAGTTTTTTATATACTTTACAAACTTCTCTGTTATTTTGAATTGAACTTCTTAGTCTTATTCTTAGAAAAAAAATATGTTTTCAAATAAGCATCAAACATTTTTTTTCAAAATTGAACCTCATACTTTTATTTTTCCTAGAAATGGAAAGAATTTGAGTTTTCCGTAAACATCAAACTATTCCTTTTATTTTAATTTGAACTTCTTTAATTTTATTCTTTAGTAACGAGAACCTGTTTTTATAAATATTGAACTTCTTTTTTTATAATTTGGATTTCTTGGTTTATTTGAAATACTTTCTTTTTCCATTTTTTGAAACCGTAAAACAATGTTCTTTTTATAAAAATAAGCATCAAACTCATGTTGTATGTTAATTTGAATTTCTTGCTTTTATTTAGATAATTTTTTTTCTGATTTTCTTATGAACATTGACCTGCTATGTATCTTAAATTTAAACTTCTTGGTTTAGTTTCAGAGACGGAAAAATTTGTCTACTGTTTTAACTTACAGGCTTTTGGGGTTTTGTAAACTTCTAGAGTTTTTTTAGCAAAATCTTTTTTTAATTAAATGCCTTTTGGCTTATTTTTTAACGCCAATGTTTCTTCTCTGTTTTTTCCAACCTTCTATCACTTTGTATAAGTGAACTTCTTCAGAACATAATGTTTGAATTTCCTTGAGGTTTTCTCATCAACTATATGCACTCATTTTTGTGATATTAAAAATAGCTGGCACGCTAGGGAGGGTCGAATTTTGCTGACCATGAAGTAGATGAACCTTGTCCAACGTAATAGTTGGACTTCAGTTAACTCCGTATTTCCTCTCCAACAACATTACATGGGCACAATTAAAGTCACAACTTAATAAATGGCCAACAACATTACATGGGCACAATTAAAGTCACAACTTAATAAATGGATTCAGCTGGCATTCAAATGAGATAGAAGAATTAGTGTTGGGATGCTGTCTGAAACAAGATGCAGTAAAGTCGCACGAATTACTCAGTACGTGCATCAGTGAGTTGATTAAAACAAGAATAGAGAGAGCTCTATGCAGGTCACACTAGAATAAAGCAAAGAATATATTAAGATAGAGATCCATCAGCCACAACCAAATGCATTCACGAGAAACAAATAACTACAGGGAATAGCACCATCACATTAGAACTTCTTCATGTTCGTTCATGAGATGGAATTTTTCCTCACTCAAACTTTCTGTATAGTGAGGAGGCGGTGGCATTGTAGCATGCAAGGCAGTAGAGGAGAGGAACACCAGGAGCGCCGCGCTGTTGTCGTTGATGCTGCAGCGGCTAGCAGCTGTGAGATGATGATGTTGGTTATGCTGTGAAGCTACCAAGTACAACTGCCTCCGTTCATAAATTTAAGATGTTTTAGATATTTCAATATGGACTACATACGAACTGAAATGAGTGAACATACACACTAAAACATGACTGTATGCATCCGGTTCAGACAAAGGTTAGAACATCTTATATTTTGTAAACGGGGAGTAACACACAACACAAAATGATACGGGGCTGCACCTGCGACATGCCTAGAGAACCCAGGGTCCGCGAACTTCTCCACCCTTACAAAATCATCGTATAAAGAGTGGTAAACAGGATATCTTGGCCCTGTCAATGTCCAAGGAGCACCATTAGAGATACGAGAAACTAAGAATAAACAATACGAATGCGCCCCTACCTTCTCCAAATATCAAGTTGGTGGATGGAATGCCAACATGTTGACGAATGCTGCATAGTCTGATCCTCCATTCTGTTCGTCGAATCTTCATTGCAGGATCATCAGAGAAATGTTCGTGTACCTACAGTAATTCCTACACAAATTTATAACAAAACATTAAAAAATAACACAGCGCAGATATAAAGACAAAGAATAAAAAGATATACATAAGAAATCACATAAAAATGCCTCGTGTATTAACAATCCACAATCCTCACACCAAAATCACAAAATATAAAAAAAAAAACATGCAGGATATCAGAGACAATATATGTTAACTACAGTAAATAGCTAGGAACATTTTCAGAGTTGGAGCTGAAATTTAGAAATGAAGATTCAGACATGAAACCCCGAAGCTGCAGGTTTCATTTTACGCACAAAGGAACCCAGAGTTTGACAGCAACTAGTACTATATATTGCAAGTGACAACGGTGGGCTAACTGTATAAGGAAGTCATTTTACAACTCACGTTGGGAGAAGCATTGGATTTGACCCATGAATCATAAGCCGTCTGAGATGAATTGTCGGGTCTTGAACCTTCATGATTGAAAAAACAGAATGTTTTGACTTTTTGACCATCTTGTTATTAATAAGAAAACATAAGCATGATATTGTCAGAGACAAGTGGTTCAAAGTTGACACCCACTGTAGAGTGTTGACCACTCAACAGCTACTCTTTTGTATGACCAAAACCAAATAACTGACTATCAGTTAGTACTCTTTCCATTTTAATTGATTCCATTAGTAGTTCATCAAGTTGGGGAGTTGTAGATGGGAGTAAAACTGGACCGACTCTGAAACATCAATATTCAGATATGCAACACCCCTCGAGGAAAGCATCTCCCTGTTTTCTTCAACCCATTCAGTTGATCCTGTCTGCATAAACGTAAATTGTGATCACCATTGCAGCTGCTTTTAAGTTGCCTACATATGTATAACAAACGAATGTGGTGCTGGAAGAGAGATCCACTTACCAATCCGTACTCTTCTGCATCCCAGCTACAGAAAATGATGGTCCTTCGAGGCCTCCATCCTTGCTTTTGCAGCACAAAAAACCTTTGTGCTAACTAGATGGATAGGGAGTGAAGTTAACAACGTTTTTAGAAGCAGAGATGGTCATATTGTTCAAGACTTTCTGCTGATAAGTCTACTCCGTTATTCAGAAGGAGCGGTCAGGATTATTGTATTATGCCACGTTGCAGAGTTCAGAGCAAAGAACAGCCTTACCTGGATTGCTGAGAACATATATATGTTATAACACAAGAATCACCTCGATCATAGCTGTTGTTTCGCTGTTGGGGTCGGCGGCTCCGAACTTCTTTGTGCCTGTCTTGCGGTGCACACACGTGTGAAGAAAGTGTGTTCTTCTTTTAGTTGGCTTCTCCTCACACCACATGTGGCTGTCATGTGACGCAAGCACCAAGGACGAAGAAGTTCTAGGCAGAAGAGGAAGACGTCCATGGTGCGCCAGCGAGGCAGGATATGTCGGGGGATGGGGCGTGGGCCCTTTGGGCGGTGTGCTTGGGGATTGGCGGTAGATGTCGGCGCTCGTGTGCCAGGGGGACGGGGTGCTGATGGTTGGACCAGGCGTGGGGGCGGCGCGACTGTCGGACCTAGGAGTGGGGTGAGTGCACTGCGGCGGCCAGACCCAGGTGCGGGGTTGGCACGGCAGCCGGACCCAGAGAGTGGGGCGGCGAGACCAAATCCAGGCGAGGCGGCTGTGCGAGGCCGGATCCAGGCGGGGGGCAGCTCCAGCATGGATAGAAGGCCGCCGACGGCACGTAGCGGAGGGCGGAGCTGGGGAAGGTCGCGGTGGCTGGAAGGTCAGGCGGCGCCCCGAGAAGGCCGCAGCCCCTATCCGTGGCCAAGGGTGGAGCCTCTTGTCAGGTCCGTGGGCGGCGGAGATTAGGCGGTGGAGGGAGAGGGACTCGGCGCCATGGGGCAAGGCGGCAGCGCGGTGGGAGGAACGGAGGCGGTGCGCCGGGGGGCAGGGCGGCGGCTCGCTGGGAGGCCGGGTGCTGTGCGCCGTGGGGCGGGGCGGCGGTGGTGGCGCGATTCGGGAGGGCGGCGACGGTGGTGGCCTGATTCGGGGAGGGTAGCCGCCGATCGAGGGGGTGGGGATTAGGGACGGGATCGAGGGGGTGCAGGTCTGGGAACGGATCGTGGGCGCACGGGTTCGGTTAGTTGGGAACATCTCATCGGGTCCTTATAGGGCTGGCTGTGATCCAAATAACTATTCTAATCCCAAGATTAGAATAGTGTTGTCCTATATATATATATATAGACAAGGTATTACTTATCTTTGTTCTCCTCATGCTGCCTCTTGGCAAGGCCGAGTTCTTTCTCGGACCGCTCGAGGTTCTGCTTCAGTGCGGCGACCTCCGCAGTCAGTGCGGCAGAGGTCAGCAGCGAAGCCTGCATACGCATATAGACATACTTGTATTAGACTCCTGCAGATATTATTTGATCCTCTATTTGGCTTTTCTTTGTGAACACCAAACAGAGCATCAGGGGCTACTGTCTATGCGGTAATATTTTCCTATATTTTAAATACTTACCTCAAAGCCTGTTAGAAGGCTGGCACAGGCTTCAGTCAGTCCGCTCTTGGCAGACTGAACCTTCTTGATCACCGCACTCATAATAGTGTGGTGCTCTTCATCGATGGAAGCGCCGCGAAGCGCTCCCAGCAGGTTGTCCGGTGCCTCTGGATAGACAGAGGTCACCGGCACGGGTGGCTTGCCCCTCTTGGCAGGGGCCGCCTGCCGGAGTCCGGAACCACTGGAGGTTCCGGCGGTGTTCGGCTGAGGGCCGAACTTGGAGCCCTTGGGAGTCTTGCTCCCTTTGCGCCTGGAGTCCGGAAGGCCTTGAGGCGCCTCCAGGACTACCTCCCCTCGGTTCGGTGCCCCTTGAGACAATACCTCGACATTGTCCGATAGGGCGAGGAGAGGAGGCGGTTGGAAGTGACTCGCTATTCATATCCGACGAGTCCAAGGAACCGTCCGACGAGGATACGTCGTGGGCTCGGGGCGGACTGCATGATCATATTCGACGTTAGGAGAAGCAGTGCAATAAAAGTATGCTATGAGTTACTCTGGTATCCGAATACTTACGACTTCGCAGGGGCTTGGCCCTGAGTAACCACTCGTCTTCGCTGTCGGCGGCGGTGGTGGAACAGTCCGGAGGAGAGTCCTTCCCTTCTTGGACCCTCCGGCCTCCCCGGTTGGGGCGGCCTTCCTTTTCCTGTCTCCCCCGGTTGGAGGGGGAGAACGTTCATCTTCCTCCTCCTCGTTTTCACGGAGGAGTGCGTCTCGGAGTTATCGGACGATGAGTCCGATACCACCTGGCGCCGGGAACTCTTTCGGGTTCCCGTGGCCTTCTTCTTGATCTTCTTCTCCGGCACCTCATAAGGAGCGAGTCGCATCTCCGTCAGGAGAGCGTCTGCAGGGTCTTCGGGCAGAGGGGCCGGACAGTCAATCTGCTCCGATGTCTCCACCCAGTCCTGTCAAAGGCATGGGAGCTCAGACCCCGCACATGGTTAAACTATGGAAAATAAATACCCTACGAGATGTACAGAACTTACCGGATTCGCAGGGCGTCGCGCTTAGCGGTCCTCGGTAAGGGGAGGGGGGACCTCGGCGCCCTTGAACAGCACCTTCCAGACGTCCTTATGCTCGTGTCGAAGAGCTCGCGTAGAGTCTGGTGCTGGGCCGGGTCGAACTCCCATAAGTTGAAAGCCCGTTGTTGACACGGGAGGATCCGGCGGAAGAGCATGACCTGGACTATGTTGACAAGCTTGAGTTTCTTGCTATCATGTTCCGGATACACTTCTGGAGTCCGTCCAGCTCCACCGATGAGCCCCAGGACAGGCCCTTCTCCTTCCAGGAAGTGAGCCGCGTGGGGATTCCGGATCGAAACTCGGGGGCCACCCAGTTGGTGTCGCGCGGCTCGGTGATGTAGAACCACCCCGATTGCCACCCCTTTATGGTCTCCACGAAGGAGCCCTCGAGCCATGTAACGTTGGGCATTTTGCCCACCATGGCTCCGCCGCATTCCGCTTGTTGGCCGCCTACTACCTTCGGTTTGACATTGAAGGTCTTCAGCCACAGGCCGAAGTGGGGCCGGACGCGGAGGAAAGCCTCGCACACGACGATGAACGCCGAGATGTTGAGGATGAAATTCGGAGCTAGATCATGGAAGTCCAGCCCATAATAGAACATAAGGCCGGACGAATGGATGGAGGGGAAACCCCAGTCCGCGGACGAAGTGGGTGAGGAAAACCACCCTTTCGTAAGGTTCCGGGGTAGGGACGATCTGCCCCGCGGCTGGCAGCCGGTGCGCAATATCCGTGGCTAAGTATCCGGCCCCGCAGCTTTTTGATGTCTCCCTCCGTAACGGAGGAGACCATCCACTTGCCTCCCGCTCCGGACATGTTTGGAGAGGGTTGAGGAGAAGGATGTGGACTTGGGCGCTGGAGCTCGAGTGCGCGAGAATGGATGAGCAAGGAGGAAGAAGGCGTGGGTAGAAAAAGGTGAACCCTTATCCCTTTATAAGGGCGGACGAAACTATGCGCCCCCACCAGCCTGGTAAAACTCGCTTATCCCCCAAGCGCCGTAATTGATGGCGCGGTTGGGTTACCCACGTCCATATTGATGGGAATCCCGTAATAAGGGGACACGATCTCTGCTTCGACAAGACGTGCCAAGGAAACCGCCTCGCGAAACACGCTGAGGTTGGTTGTGAAAAACGATTCGAATGGTGACCTGGCTGTGGTGTGATGTCACACTGCGGAATGCGTCGGCAGATTAGATTTGTGAAAATATTATTCTCTCTACGGTTGTATGTGGAACTTGTTTTGCAGAGCCGGACACGATCCTCGTGTTCAAAATCTTCTATGAAGTATTCGGAGGAGGAACCCGCCTTGCAATGCCGAAGACAATCTGCGCGCCGGACTCATCGTCATTGAAGCCTGGTTCAGGGGCTACTGAGGGAGTCCTGGATTAGGGGGTATCCGGACAGCCGGACTATATCCTTTGGCCGGACTGTTGGACTATGAAGATACAAGATTGAAGACTTCGTCCCGTGTCCGGATGGGACTCTCCTTGGCGTGGAAGGCAAGCTTGGCAATACGGATATGTAGATCTCCTTCCTTGTAACCGACTCTGTGTAACCCTAGCCCCCTCCGGTGTCTATATAAACCGGAGGGTTTAGTCCGTAGGACAACAACAATCATACCATAGGCTAGCTTCTAGGGTTTAGCCTCTTCGATCTCGTGGTAGATCAACTCTGTAATACTCATATCATCAAGATCAATCAAGCAGGCGTAGGGTTTTACCTCCATCGAGAGGGCCCGAACCTGGGTAAAAACATCGTGTCCCACGTCTCCTGTTACCATCCACCTAGACACACAGTTCGGGACCCCCTACTCGAGATCTGCCAGTTTTGACACCGACACCCTTTCTTTGCCTTGCCCTTTTACTTGAAACTATGGTCTTGTCAACCATCAACACTTGATGATTTTTCTTGATTTCTACCTTCAATTTCAGCATCAGAGCTTGGGAATCTGTTTCGTTATCCCTTGCATATTATAGTTCATCACGAAGTTCTAGTAACTTGGTGATAGTGACTAGAGAATTCTGTCAATCACTATCTTATCTGGAAGATTAACTCCCACTTGATTCAAGTGATTGTAGTACTCAGACATTCTGAGCACATGCTCACTAGCTGAGCTATTCTCCTCCATCTTGTAGGCAAAGTACTTGTCAGAGGTCTCATACCTTAACACGGGCATGAGTCTGAAATACCAATTTCAGCTCTTGGAACATCTCATATGCTCTTGGCATTCAAAATGTTTTTGAAGTTCTGGTTCTAAGTATAAAGAATGGCGCACTAAACTATCAAGTGGTCATCATATCGAGCTGTCAAATGATCATAACGTCTGCATTCGCTCCTGCAAAAGGTCCGTCACCTAGAGGTGCATCAAGGACATAATTCTTCTGTGCAGCTGTAACACCCATAATGCGACTATATCTCCCACGTGTCGGGGCATGACTTAGAGGCATAGCCGCATGGTAGGCTTGTCACAAGAGGGGTAATCTTCACACATCCCATGTACTGAATAAGAAAGGGATAAAGAGTTGGCTTTCAATCGCCACTTCACACAATACATAAATAATTCATACATCATCCAAATACACTCAAAGACCGACTGTGGTCAAATCCGAATAAAAAGGAAGATACACCCAAATGCTAGATCCCTGATCGTCCCAACTGGGCTCCACTACTAATCATCAGGAAAGAACATAGTAACGACCCGAATCCTCGTCGAACTCCCACTTGAGTTTGGTAGCATCACCTGCACTGGTATCCTCGGCACCTGCAACTGTTTGGAAGTATCCGTGAGTCACTAGGACTCAGCAATCTCACACCCGTGAGATCAAGACTATTTAAGCTTATGGGTAGAGGGTAGTGAGGTGGAGCTGCAGCAAGCACTAAGCATATATGGTGGCTAACATACGGAAATAAGAGCGAGAGAGCAACGCAACGGTCGAGAAGCTAGAAGTGATCAAGAAGTGATCCTGAAGCTACTTACGTTCAAGCATAACACAAGATCGTGTTCACTTCCCGGACTCCGCCGAGAAGAGACCATCACAGCTACACACGCAGTTGATTCAATTTAATTAAGTCAAGTGTCAAGTTCTCTACAACCGGATATTAACAAATTCCCATCTGCCACATAACCGCGGGCACGTCTCTCGAAAGTTTATACCCTGCAGGGGTGTCCTGATACGTCCATTTTGCATCATGCTTTTATATCAATATTTATTGCATTATGGGCTGTTATTACACATTATGTCACAATACTTATGCCTATTCTCTCTTATTTTACAAGGTTTACATAAAGAGGGAGAATGCCGGCAGCTGGGATTCTGGGCTGGAAAAGGAGCAAATATTAGAGACCTATTCTACACAGCTCCAAAAGTCCTGAAACTTCACGGAAGATGTTTTCAGAATATATAAAAATACTAGCGCAAGAATTCACCAGGGGGCCACACCCTGCCCACGAGGGTGGGGGGCGCCCCTCGTGGGCCCCCTGGTGGCCCTCCGGTGGACCATCTTCTGCTATATGGAGTCTTTCGATGGGAAAAAAATCATAAGCCATCTTCTCGGACGAAACTCCGCCGCCACGAGGCGGAACCTTGGCGGAACCAATCTAGGGCTCTGGCGGAGCTGTTCTGCCGGGGAAACTTCCCTCCCGGAGGGGGAAATCATCGCCATCGTCATCACCAACGCTCCTCTCATCGGGAGAGGCAATCTCCATCAACATCTTCATCAGCACCATCTCATATCAAAACCCTAGTTCATCTCTTGTATCCAATTCTTGTCTCCAATCCGGGATTGGTGCTAGTAGGTTGCTAGTAGTGTTAATTACTCCTTGTAGTTGATGCTAGTTGGTTTTTGGTGGAAGATCATATGTTCAGATCCTATATGCATATTAATACCCCTCTGATTATGAACATGTTTATGCTTTGTGAGTAGTTACTTTTGTTCCTGAGTATGGGAGAAGTCTTGCTATTAGTAGTCATGTGAATTTGGTATTCGTTCGATATTTTGATGAGATGTATGTTGTCTCTCCTCTAGTGGTGTTATGTGAACGTCGACTACATGACACTTCACCATTATTTGGGCCTAGAGGAAGGCATTGGGAAGTAATAAGTAGATGATGGGTTGCTAGAGTGACAGAAGCTTAAACCCTAGTTTATGCGTTGCTTCGTAAGGGGCTGATTTGGATCCATATGTTTCATGCTATGGTTAGGTTTACCTTAATACTTTTGTTGTAGTTGCGGATGCTTGCAATAGAGGTTAATCATAAGTGGGATGCTTGTCCAAGTAAGGGTGAACCCAAGCACCGGTCCACCCACATACCAAATTATCAAAGTACCGAACGCGAATCATATGACGTGATGAAAACTAGCTTGACGATATTCCCATGTGTCCTCGGGAGCGCTTTACATCATATAAGAGTTTGTCCAGGCTTGTCCTTTGCTACAAAAAGGATTGGGCCACCTTGCTGCACCTTATTTACTTTTGTTACTTGTTGCTCGTTACAAATTATCTTATCACAAAACTATCTGTTACATTTTAGTACTTGCAGAGAATACCTTGCTGGAAACCGCTTATCATTTCCTTCTGCTCCTCGTTGGGTTCGACACTCTTACTTATCGAAAGGACTACGATAGATCCCCTATACTTGTGGGTCATCATGTCCCAACTTATCCCATCACAAGCTCTCACGGTCAATGAAGGATATTCCTTCCCGGGAAGACCCGATCAGTCTCGGAATCCCGGTTACAAGACATTTCGACAATGGTAAAACAAGACCAGCAAGCCCGGTGCCGACAAATCCCGATAGGAGCTGCACATATCTCGTTCAGGGCACACTGGATGAGCAATCCGTACAACTAAAACCAGCACTCAAGTTTCCCCGAGGTGGCACTGCAAGGGGCTCTAGTTTGACCAACACTCAGAGGAGCACTGGCCCGGGGGGTTAAAATAAAGATGACCCTTGGGCTCGTGAAACCCAAGGGAAAAGGCTTAGGTGGCAAATGTTAAAACCAATGTTGGGCCTTGCTAGAGGAGTTTTATTCAAAGCGAACTGTCAAGGGGTTCCCATAACACCCAACCGGTAAGGAACGCAAAATCAAGGAACATAACACCGGTATGACGGAAACTAGGGCAGCAAGAGTGGAACGAACACCAGGCAAAAGGACGAGCCTTCCACCCTTTACCAAGTATATAGATGCATTAAATTAAATAAGAGATATTGTGATATCCCAACATATCCATGTCCAACATGGAACAAACTTCACTTCACCTACAACTAGCAACGCTATAAGAGGGGCTGAGCAAAAGCGGTAACATAGCCAAACAACGTGATTGCTCGGAAGGTGGGTTAGAGGCTTGACATGGCAATGTGGGAGGCATGATATAGCAAGTGGTAGGTAGCGCGACATGGCGATAGAACGAACAACTAGCAAGCAAAGATATAAGTGATTTCGAGGGTATGGTCATCTTGCTGCAAAGTTCTCAGTCGTCGAAAGCTTGATCCACGTTAGCGTACTCAACAGGTTCCTCGTTCACGTACTCGTCTCCCGGCTCTACCCAAGGCAAGAACAAAAGCAATGGAACAACAATCAATCACGGTGCAATGCACAAGCAACATGATGCAAAACATGGCATGATATGCAAGATATGATATAATGCATATGCGTGCTCCGGAAGGAAAATGATCAAGGCATCAACTTGGCAAACCAAGTATGCCGCTGGAAAGATGAGATGATTTCGGTTGAAATCGATATGAAGATGCCGGAAACGGATGCACGGTTTGCAAATGACAAGCAAAACAAGAATGACGCACATTGCGATTAAGCACGATGGCCACTAGAATGCAACAAGAAACTAAGCTACTGCACTCCAACATAGCAACAAAGCATATGGCAGTGATTTACAAGAGATGCTTGACAAAACATGAACACTGAGCTACTGCTAAAACACACTAGAACAGGTTCAAACAAGCATGGTAAGTGCAAAAGATATCAGCTTCACAGACTTAGTGAAAATACTAACATGTCAAAAACAACATCAGGAAGCACTGTTTAGAGCAAGCAAACAACATGCTACAGGAACATATCATAGCAAGAAAAGGCATGGCATGACTCTACTAAATGCATAGAACAAAAGTCCCTTAATGAATATGAGCCAAAAAGGCACATAAGATATGATGGCACCCATGTAAACATAGCAAGTTTTATTAACAGTTTCAGACTTAGTGAAAAACAAAGCATGGCATAAACAGATTCATGATAGCAACTTTGCGAGCTCATGCCACTCATCATAAAGCATTGCATGACAAAACAAGCATACCAACAACAAGATGACATGTTCATGAAGCTAACCATAGAAAGAGCAAGTTCATAGGATGCATGGATCACTAGCAACAACCATGGAAATATTGATTAACATGTTAACAATCTGCCAGGAACATTTTATAGCAAAAGTAGAGCAAGCAAATGACATGCTAGAGCACTCCATAATTGCAACCAGAGGAATGAATGGATAGAACATAACCACATGTTCAAAACATCCTTACTGAAGTATCTCAAAATAAGCATGGATCTCAATGTAGAATCAAGTTTACATGGCACAAAAATAACAGCAGGAAAAGGACTTAGCAAAATCCTAAGTCCCTGAAAACAGCAACATTGTGGAGCCTACTTTGCATGATTGTGCTAGTCACCATATAGATCACAAAAATACAAGACTTGCACCTCTGTAAAGATGGCATGGTGTAGTTCAAAACACATGTAGACCTCATGCTCATGTGATGCACAGATCAAATGCAACAAAAATGACAAAGCACCATGATCTGATAAGTACCAGCAGCTAACATTTTATAACACTCTTGCAACAATTAAAATGGCATCATAATGAACAGTAACATGCATGGAAATGCTTCTAACATAAAGAGCTCAACAAGACCAACAATTTGACATATCATATGCAAGATTTGGAACTACGGTCACCGAGATATAGCATGATGTAGATGGCATAAAAAATATTGCAGAAAAAGACTTGGTGAAATATACCCCTCGCGAAACGGATCTATGGTTTGGTGGCACGCGAATCGAGGCAGCCGGGGTAGAGGAGGACGACGCCGACGAGGGGGGTGGCGGATTCGGTCGGATCCGGCCGGAGGAGTTCTAGCGGCGGCGACGGCGCGGAGGCGGTGGCCGGGCGGCGGCGAGGCGTCGACCGGGCGGGGAGGTTAGGCTCCTGAGTCGCGATGCTCAGGAGTCCCCCTTGTGTGCAAACATTCTCCGTACCTTTGTCTTCGCCGAGGCTGGCTCGGGAGGGATGCGACGACCAGGTCCGGGGGACCTGGTTGGGTGGCGTACGCTTGGGCGTGACCGAGCGGCCCCGTGCCCAGCCCCCTCGCGCGGCTCTCCCGAGGGGAGGCTTGCGGTGAGGCGGCACTGAGCTTGGGGCTCCCTGAGGTTGGTACGGCCGTGGGGCCTCAGTTGTTTATCACCAGGCGGAGCGTAGTGCTTCCGCTTGTGCACGGGCATAGCCGCTCCTCGGCAGTGTCGACAGCAGCGGAGCATGGTGCTTCCACTGGTGTGGGAGGGGACTCCCTACTGCGGAGAGCCCCCGGGGCGTGTACAGCCCCGCCCTGACACGTGGCTTGCACGGCAGGGCTAGACGAGGTGTATCTGGGCACTCGTGAGCCAGCGCGGGACTCACGAGGCCCTACCTCAAGGCGGGTTGCGCCTGGTCTTGATTCTTGTTCACTTTGGTCCTGCGAGGTGGTTAGACAACCTGCGCCGAACGAATCTCCTGAGGTCATCGCGAAAGCCAAGCACCAACGGCCCCAGGAGGTGACGTGAACAGGGGCCGCCGCCAGACAGAGCTCAGCCGCTGGATTTATCGACGCTGCAGGGACGGGCCCGAGCATAGAGCCTGTGCTTAACTTACTCACGCGAATGGGTTCTGAAGAAAGATGGCGCGCGCTCCCATGGTGGGCGACAATCAAGCAGGTGATAGTCATAGATAGATTAAGCATGGAAAGCAACCTAGCTCAGGTAAATGCAGGGAAGATGCATGCCACTGGGTCAGGCCGAGCGGCTTGGGGATGATGCAGCCCAAGGGGCGCCCCCAAAGGGTAAGCTAAAGACATAAAAGAGGGATACATGCCACAGGGACGGACCCACGCGGCCTGGGAATGATGCAGCCCTGGGGGCGCTCCCAGCTGAATGAACTTTGGAAAATGTCACCTGGTTCTGTTGATGAAGGAGAGTAGTAGCTGAAGGTGGCGAGAGGGCTGCCCTCATGAGCCACCGGGGCCCTGAGGCCTCGGGAGGCTCTGGGGTCCAGGGGGTTCTCACGTCTTCATCTCTGTCAGCACCGCGTGGTGCCTGGCCTCCTGAGCCGCCAGGATGCTCCGCAGGTTGCGATGATAGGCGGCCGCCACGCTCGGCAGACCGAAGGGCATGCGAACGTATGTGAGGTGGGCCCTCGCAGCGTCCCAGCGCGAAGGCCAGAGAAGCTCCTGAGAGGCGGCCCGATTGAGCCCTGGACGTCGATGCAGACGCGCAGCCCGGCATCCTCGCTGGATGGGGAGCTGCGCCGGGTGAGCGGCGGCTGCCGCGCATGGCCCTCGCGTCTTGCAGCTCCTGAGTGGTCTTGGTGATGAACTCCTGAGCGGTGGGCACTCCTTGCCCTGTGTTCTCCTGAGGGAAATGTGCGCGAAGCACGCCTCCAAGTGGTGCCCAAGCGCCTCCCTCATGATGCTGGCAAAGTCTGAGGCCCTCCAGAAGAGAGCACCCGAGCCCTGCCCGAGAGGGGCGCTGGGCGCCTCCCTATGCGATGGAGGGAGGCGCCCCAGGCGCGGACGCCGATCCTGACGAGGCGCCGCTTGCCTTAGGCCCTGCATGCGCAGCTGCTTCTTCTTCTTAGGGGTGGCCTCGGGAGGGTGCTCCCTGAATGTCAGGGTCGTCGATTGCTGCAGCTTGGAAGGCACGCTCGAGGGAGCACACCACGTCTCTTTCTTTGCACGGGACTGTGATGACTTCGCCGCTTCCCGGCATCTTGAGGACATTGTAGCCGTGATGGGTCATTGCCATGAACTTGGAGGGCTGGGTACCCGAGGATGGCATTGTATGGCAAGTGGATGTAGGCGACGTCAAAGTCGATGGGTTCGGTGTGGTAGTTGTTGCGTTCTCCGAAGGTAATGGGGAGGCGGACCTGCCCGATCGAAGTAGTAGAGCCGTCGGTCACTCTTGAGAAAGGTTTGGTAGGCTGAAGCTAATCATATGTCACTTGGAGGTTGTCGAACGTGTCGACGGACAAGACATTGAACCCTGCGCCGCCGTCGATGAGGGTCTTGGTAACTTGCACGTTGCTGATGACTGGCGACAAAGCATTGGGAGGAGCCTGGCAGTCCGCGCACTTGAGCTGATACCAACTGAACGTGATGGGCACTGGACCATTGATACGTCCATTTTGCATCATGCTTTTATATCAATATTTATTGCATTATGGGCTGTTATTACACATTATGTCACAATACTTATGCCTATTCTCTCTTATTTTACAAGGTTTACATAAAGAGGGAGAATGCCGGCAGCTGGGATTCTGGCTGGAAAAGGAGCAAATATTAGAGACCTATTCTGCATAGCTCCAAAAGTCCTGAAACTTCACGGATGATGTTTTCCAAATATATATAAAACATTGAGCGCAAGAACTTCACCAGGGGGGCCACACCCTGCCCACGAGGGTGGGGGCGCGCCCTACCCCCTGGGCGCGCGCCCTACCTCGTCGGCCCCCTGGTGGCCCTCCGTTGACCATCTTCTGCTATATGGACTCTTTTGATGGGAAAAAAATCATAAGCCATCTTCTCGGACGAAACTCCGCCGCCACGAGGCGGAACCTTGGCGGAACCAATCTAGGGTTCTGGCGGGGATGTTCTGCCGGGGAAATTCCCCCCCCCCCCCCCGGGGGGGGAAATCATCGCCATCGTCATCACCAACGCTCCTCTCATCGGGAGAGGGCAATCTCCATCAACATCTTCATCAGCACCATCTCATCTCAAAACCCTAGTTCATCTCTTGTATCCAATTCTTGTCTCCAAGTCCGGGATTGGTGCTAGTAGGTTGCTAGTGGTGTTAATTACTCCTGTAGTTGATGCTAGTTGGTTTAATTGGTGGAATCATATGTTCAGATCTTATGCATATTATTACCCCTCTGATTATGAACATGAATATGCTTTGTGAGTAGTTACGTTTGTTCCTGAGGACAAGGGAGAAGTCTTGCTATTAGTAGTCATGTGAATTTGGTATTCGTTCGATATTTTGATGAGATGTATGTTGTCTAGCCTCTAGTGGTGTTATGTGAACGTCGACTACATGACACTTCACCATTATTTGGGCCTAGAGGAAGGCATTGGGAAGTAATAAGTAGATGATGGGTTGCTAGAGTGACAGAAGCTTAAACCCTAGTTTATGCGTTGCTTCGTAAGGGGCTGATTTGGATCCATATGTTTCATGCTATGGTTAGGTTTACCTTAATACTTTTGTTGTAGTTGCGGATGCTTGCAATAGAGGTTAATCATAAGTGGGATGCTTGTCCAAGTAAGGACATACCCAAGCACCGGTCCACCATACCAAATTATCAAAGTACCGAACGCGAATCATATGAACGTGATGAAAACTAGCTTGACGATAATTCCCATGTGTCCTCGGGAGCGCTTTCTTTATATAAGAGTTTGTCCAGGCTTGTCCTTTGCTACAAAAAGGATTGGGCCACCTTGCTGCACTTTATTTACTTTTGTTACTTGTTGCTCGTTACAAATTATCTTATCACAAAACTATCTGTTACCTATAATTTCAGTGCTTGCAGAGAATACCTTGCTGAAAACCGCTTATCATTTCCTTCTGCTCCTCGTTGGGTTCGACACTCTTACTTATCGAAAGGACTACGATAGATCCCCTATACTTGTGGGTCATCAAGACTCTTTTCTGGCGCCGTTGCCGGGGAGTGAAGCGCCTTTGGTAGGTGGAATTTGGTAAGGAAAAATTTATATAGTGTGCTGAAATTTACTGTCACTTGTTACTATGGAAAGTAATCCTCTGAGGGGCTTGTTCGGGGTATCTTCACCCCGACCAGTAGAGCAAAGAGTTGCTCCTCAACCTACTGAACCTACTGAAAATGAAAATGCTTGCTTTGAAATTCCTTTGGGTATGGTAGAAAAACTGCTAGCTAATCCTTTTTTGGGAGATGGAACAAAACATCCCAATGAACATATAATATATGTGGATGAAGTTTGTGGATTATTTAAACTTGTAGGTGTACCCGGAGATGTTGTCAAGAAGAAGGTCTTCCCTTTATCTTTGAGGGGAGATGCATCGACATGGTATAGTTTATGTGATGATATGGAGTCTTGGAACTACAAACGATTGAAATTGGAATTTCATCAAAAGTTTTATCCTATGCATCTTGTTCATCGTGATCACAATTATATATATAATTTTGGGCCTCGCGAAGGAGAAAGCATCGCTCAAGCTTGGGGGAGGCTTAAATCAATGTTATATTCATGCCCCAATCATGAGCTCTCAAGAGAAATGATTATTCAAAATTTTTATGCTCGGCTTTCTGATAACAATTGCACCATGCTCGATACTTCTTGTGCTGGCTCTTTTATGATGAAGACTATTGAATTCAAATGGGATTTATTGGAAATAATTAAACGCAACTCTGAAGATTGGACCTCGACAATGGTAAGGAGTCAGGTATGACACCTAGTTTTGATTGTGTCAAATCTTTTATGGATGCCGATATTTTTCGTAAATTCAGCACTAAATATGAACTTGACTCTGAGATAGTAGCTTCTTTCTGTGAATCGTTTGCTGCTTATGTTGATCTCCCCAAGGAGAAGTGGTTTAAATATCATCCTCCCATAGAAGTAAAAGTAGCTGCACCTATTAAAGTTGAAGAAAAGACAATTACTTATAATGATCCTATTGTTCCTACTTCTTATGTTGAGAAACCACCTTTCCCTGTTAGGATAAAGGATCATGCTAAAGCTTCAACTATGGTTCGTAAAAGCAATATTGAAACATATACACCTCCTGAGCAAGTTAAAATTGAGCCTAACATTGCTATCGTTAAAGATCTCTTGTCTGATAATATAGATGGGCATGTCATTTATTTCTGTGATGAAACTGCTAGAATTGCTAAACTCCGTGATACAGATAAACCTAGACCTGTGGTAGGTATGCCTGTTATTTCTGTTAAAATAGGAGATCATTGTTATCATGGCTTATGTGATATGGGTGCTAGTGCTAGTGCAATACCTATTGACTTATACAAGGAAATTATGCATGACATTGCACCTGTTGAGTTAGAAGATATTGATGTCACAATTAAACTTGCTAATAGAGATACTATTTCACCAATGGGAATTGTTAGAGATGTTGAAGTCTTGTGTGGGAAAACTAAATATCCTGCTGATTTTCTTGTTCTTGGTTCCCCACAAGATAGCTTCTGTCCCATTATATTTGGTAGACCCTTCTTAAATACTGTTAATGCTACCATAGATTGCAAAAGAGATGTTGTTACTATCGGTTTAGATGATATGACTCATGAATTTAATTTTTCTAAATTTAGTAGACAACACCGTGAAGAAGAATTATCTAGTAAGGATGAAATTATTGGTCTTACTTCTATTTCCGTACCTCCTAGTGATCCTTTAGAACAATATTTGCTAGACCCTGAAAATGATATGTTTATGAATGAAAGAAGGGGATTAGATGAAGTATTCTTTAAATAGGAACCTATTCTGAAACACAATTTACTTGTTGAAATACTGGGAGATCCTCCTCCACCCAAGGGTGATCCCGTGTTTGAGCTTAAACCTTTACCGGATACTCTTAAATATGCTTATCTTGATGAGAAAAAGATATATCCTGTTATTATTAGTGCTAACCTTTCAGAACATGAAGAAGAGAGATTATTGAAAATTCTGAAGAAGCACCGTGCTGCTATTGGGTATACTCTTGATGATCTTAAGGGCATTAGTCCCACTCTATGCAACATAAAATTAATTTGGAAGAAGATGCTAAACCAGTTCGTGATCATCAACGCCGTCTGAATCCTAAAATGAAAGAAGTGGTAAGAAAGGAGATACTAAAGCTCCTTGAGGCAGGTATAATTTATCCCGTTGCTGATAGTAAGTGGGTAAGTCCTGTCCATTGTGTCCCTAAGAAGGGAGGTATTACTGTTGTTCCTAATGATAAAGATGAATTGATTCCTCAAAGAATTATTACTGGTTATAGGATGGTAATTGATTTCCGCAAAGTTAAATAAGGCTACTAAAGATCATTACCCCTTACCTTTTATCGATCAAATGCTAGAAAGATGTATCTAAACATACACATTTTTGCTTTCTAGATGGTTATTCTGGTTTCTCTCAAATACCTGTGTCAGCCAAAGATCAATCAAAGACTACTTTTACATGCCCTTTTGGTACTTTTGCTTATAGACGTATGCCTTTTGGTTTATGTAATGCACCTGCTACCTTTCAAAGATGCATGATGGCTATATTCTCTGACTTTTGTGAAAAGATTTGTGAGGTTTTCATGGATGACTTTTCCGTCTATGGATCTTCTTTTGATGATTGCTTGAGCAATCTTGATCGAGTTTTGCAGAGATGTGAAGAAACTAATCTTGTCTTGAATTGGGAAAAGTGCCTTTATGGTTAATGAAGGTATTGTCTTGGGGCATAAAGTTTCTGAAAGAGGTATTGAAGTTGTAAAGCCAAGGTTGATGCTATTGAAAAGATGCCATGTCCCAAGGACATCAAAGGTATAAGAAGTTTCCTTGGTCATGCCGGTTTTTATAGGAGGTTCATTAAGGACTTCTCAAAAATTTCTGGCCTCTGACTAATTTATTACAAAAAGATATACCATTTGTTTTTGATGATGATTGTGTAGAAGCATTTGAAATACTTAAGAAAGCATTGATCTCTGCACCTATTGTTCAGCCACCTGATTGGAATTTACCCTTTGAAATTATGTGTGATGCTAGTGATTATGCTGTAGGTGCTATTCTAGGACAAAGAGTTGATAAGATAAATGTTATTCAATATGCTAGTAAAACTCTAGACAATGCTCAGAGAAATTATGCTACTACTGAAAAAGAATTCTTAGCAGTTGTATTTGCCTGTGATAAGTTTAGACCTTATATTGTTGATTCTAAAGTAACTATTCACACTGATCATGCTGCTATTAAATATCTTATGGAAAAGAAAGATGCTAAACCTAGACTTATTAGATGGGTTCTCTTGCTTCAAGAATTTGATTTACATATTGTTGATAGAAAAGGAGCTGAGAACCCCGTTGCAGACAACTTGTCTAGGTTAGAAAATGTGCTTGATGACCCACTACCTATTGATGATAGCTTTCCTGATGAGCAATTAAATGTCTTAAATGCTTCTCATACTGCTCCATGGTATGCTGATTATGCTAATTACATTGTTGCTAAGTTTATACCACCTAGTTTCACATACCAGCAAAAGAAAAAGTTCTTCTATGATTTGAGGCATTACTTTTGGGATGACCCACATCTTTATAAAGAAGGAGTAGATGGTGTTATTAGACGTTGTGTACCTGAGCATGAACAGGAACATATCCCACGCAAGTGTCACTCCGAAGCTTATGGAGGGCACCATGCTGGAGATAGAACTGCACATAAGGTATTACAATCTGGTTTTTATTGGCCTACTCTCTTCAAGGATGCTCGTAAGTTTGTCTTATTTTGTGATGAATGCCAAAGAATTGGTAATATTAGTAGACGTCAAGAAAAGCCTATGAATTATTCACTTGTTATTGAACCATTTGATGTTTGGGGCTTTGACTATATGGGACCTTTTCCTTCCTCTAATGGTTATACACATATTTTAGTTGCTATTGATTATGTTACTAAGTGGGTAGAAGCTATTCCAACTAGTAGTCTGATTATAACACTTCTATTAAAATGCTTAAAGAAGTTATCTTTCCAAGGTTTGGAGTCCCTAGATATTTAATGACTGATGGTGGTTCACATTTTATTCATGGTGCTTTCCGTAAAATGCTTGCTAAATATGATGTTAATCATAGAATTGCATCCCCTTATCACCCTCAGTCTAGTGGTCAAGTAGAATTGAGTAATAGAGAACTCAAATTAATTTTGCAAAAGACTGTTAATAGGTCTAGAAAGAATTGGTCCAAGAAACTTGATGATGCATTATGGGCCTATAGAACTGCATATAAAAATCCTATGGGTATGTCTCCGTATAAAATGGTCTATGGAAAAGCATGTCACTTACCTCTCGAACTAGAACACAAGGCTTATTGGGCTATTAAAGAACTTAATTATGATTTTAAACTTGCCGGTGAGAAAAGGTTATTTGATATTAGCTCACTCGATGAATGGAGAACCCAAGCCTACGAAAATGCCAAGCTGTTTAAAGAAAAAGTTAAAAGATGGCATGACAAAAGGATACAAAAGCATGAATTTAACGTAGGTGATTATGTATTGCTATACAACTCTCGTTTAAGTTTTTTTGCAGGAAAACTTCTCTCTAAATGCGAAGGTCCGTACGTTATCGAGGAGGTCTACCGTTCCGGTGCCATAAAAATCAACAACTTCGAAGGCACAAATCCAAAGGTGGTAAATGGTCAAAGAATCAAACATTATATCTCAGGTAATCCCATAAATGTTGAAAACCAATGTTGAAAAATAAGTAGTAGTCCGGAAAGGACACGAGGGCTCCACGAGGTTGGAGGGTGCGCCCTACCTCCCTGGGCGCGCCCCCTACCTCGTGGGCACCTCGTGTGCTCTCCGGACTCCGTTTTCTTACAGAACACGTATTTTGGCCGGTAAAAATTCATTATATAACCTGCCGGGGGTTTTGACTCCCGTATCACGCAAAAATCTCTTGTCTTTGTTTCGAGTTGTTTTTCTGACAGATCTAGATTATCATGACGTCTCCAAGTGCACCCAAGGACAAGTTCTTCGAGAAGGTCATCAACCCTTATCTAGCGGAGGTGCAGCGACACCCTCAAACCATTGAGATGCGTGATGGGTTGCTGCACATCCGTGATGCTGAGGGACCGAAGGGGACCGGAAGCGTGGAGACTAGGCTCGAAGGAATGGAGCAACAAGTTTTCAAGTGTCAGGTGATGGTGGAGCATGGACTCAACTCCAACTACATGATGATCGCAGAGTTCACCAACAAACACAAGTTGGATGCCGACAACATCGGGGAGACCATCTTCAAGCTTCACGAGAAAATTGAGCACCTCCAAGCTCAAATCTATGACCTGCAAAACCAAAACTTTGAGTATGAATATAGATTCAAAAGGATGAGTTTGGCTGCAGATTTGAGGATCCCGGAGACTCGGTCATCCTTCTATGATGGTGAGCCTATGCCTTGGAAGAAGGACGACAAGCCTATGCCATCAACAACATCACCACCGTCTCCTCCAACAAAGAAGAATTGAGTATCTGGTATGAGCACTCCACTTGGCAACTGCCAAGCTTGGGGGAGTGCCCCGGTATAGTATCACCATCACTTTTATCTTTACCGTTTTTCTTAGTTCGATCCTTTTGGTAATATTTTGATCTAGTAGAATAAAAGTTCTTAGTATGATCTAGTTGTGAGTTTTGCTTTATTATCCTTCTATGTAATCAGACCTAATTTTAACAGCCGGTACGGTAACAATGAAAATGTCTCCCTCTTTAGTAATCAGTAATCGTTCGTGAATTCGAAGATTTTTCTTTGTTTATTTTACTTTCAGACGAATTCCGAGTCCTTGAGCTATATAATAAAGATTAGTGTTGAGTCAAGGGCTTGCTTATTTTTGCCATGATCCCAAATAAAAGAAAAGAAAAGAGAAAGAAAAAAAAGAAACAAAGAGATCATGTGACTCTTATGGAGAGTAATGAGCTCACATAGAAAGAGTATGATGAATAAAAGTTATTGAGGGTTGACAAACATAGTTTTGGTCATCGTTGCAATTAATTGGAAGTAATAAAGAAAGAGAGGTCTTCACATATAAATATACTATCTTGGACATCTTTTATGATTGTGAGCACTCATTAAAATATGACATGCTAAAGAGTTGACATTGGACAAGGAAGAAAACATAATGGGTTATGTTTTCTTACATCTGAGATAAATTATATTGTCTTGGATCCCCCAACATGTTGAGCTTGCCTTTCTCCCTCATGCTAGCCAAATTCATTGCACCAAGTAAAGATACTACTTGTGTTTCCAAATACCCTTAAACTAGTTTTGCCATGAGAGTCCACCATACCTACCTATGGATTGAGTAAGACCCATCAAGTAAGTTGTCATCGGTGCAAGCAATAAAAATTGCTCTCTAAATATGTATGATTGATTGGTGTGGTAGAAATAAGCTTTATACAATCGTGTGATATGGAAGTAATAAAAGCGACAGACTGCATAATAAAGGTCCATATCACAAGTGGCAATATAAAGTGATGTTCTTTCACATTAGGATTTTGTGCATCCAACCATAAAAGCGCATGACAACCTCTGCTTCCCTCTGCGAAGGGCCTATCTTTTTTACTTTTATCTCATACACTGCAAAAGAGTCATGGTGATCCTCACCCTTCCTTTTTACATTTTATCCTTTGGCAAGCACAATATGTTGGAAAGATCCTGGTATATATGGCTAATTGGATGTGAGTTTTCATGAACTATTACTGTTGACATTACCCTTGAGGTAAAACGTTGGGAGACAAAACTATAAGCCCCTATATTTCTCTGTGTCCGATTAAAACTCCATACCCATAAGTATTGCGTGAGTGTCAGCAATTGTGAAAGACTATATGATAGTTGAGTATGTGGACTTGCTGAAAAGCTCTTATACATTGACTCTTTCCTACGTTATGATAAATTGCAATTACTTCAATGACTGATATTATAGTTTGTTAGTTTTCAATGAAGTTTACGATTCATACTTGATATTGTGATTGAATTATTACTCTAGCATAAGAAATCATATGACAAGAATTATATAAGTTGCTGTTCTAAGAATGATCATGATGCCCTCATGTCTGTATTTTATTTTTATCGACACCTTCATCTCTAAACATGTGGACATTTTTTTCGATTTCGGCTTTTCGCTTGAGGACAAGCGAGGTCTAAGCTTGGGGGAGTTGATACGTCCATTTTGCATCATGCTTTTATATCAATATTTATTGCATTATGGCTGTTATTACACATTATGTCACAATACTTATGCCTATTCTTTCTTATTTTACAAAGTTTACATAAAGAGGGAGAATGCCGGCAACTGGGATTCTGGCTGGAAAAGGAGCAAACATTAGAGACCTATTCTGCACAGCTCCAAAAGTCCTGAAACTTCACGGATGATGTTTTCCAAATATATAAAAAACATTGAGCGCAAGAACTTCACCAGGGGGGCCACACCCTGCCCGCGAGGGTGGGGGGCGCGCCCTACCCCATGGGCGCGCCCCCTACCTCGTGGCCCCCTGGTGGCCCTCTAGTGACCATCTTTTGCTATATGGACTCTTTCGATGGGAAAAAAATCATAAGCCATCTTCTCAGACGAAACTCCACCGCCACGAGGCGGAACCAATCTAGGGTTCTGGCGGGGCTGTTCTGCCGGGGAAACTTCCCTCCCGGAGGGGGAAATCATTGCCATTGTCATCACCAACGCTCCTCTCATCGGGAGAGGGCAATCTCCATCAACATCTTCATCAGCACCATCTCATCTCAAAACCCTAGTTCATCTCTTGTATCCAATTCTTGTCTCCAAGTCCGGGATTGGTGCTAGTAGGTTGCTAGTAGTGTTAATTACTCCTTGTAGTTGATGCTAGTTGGTTTAATTGGTGGAAGATCATATGTTCAGATCCTATATGCATATTAATACCCCTCTGATTATGAACATGTTTATGCTTTGTGAGTAGTTACTTTTGTTCCCAAGGACATGGGAGAAGTCTTGCTATTAGTAGTCATGTGAATTTGGTATTCGTTCGATATTTTGATGAGATGTATGTTGTCTCTCCTCTAGTGGTGTTATGTGAACGTCGACTACATGACACTTCACCATTGTTTGGGCCTAGAGGAAGGCATTGGGAAGTAATAAGTAGATGATGGGTTGCTAGAGTGACAGAAGCTTAAACCCTAGTTTATGCGTTGCTTCGTAAGGGGCTGATTTGGATCCATATGTTTCATGCTATGGTTAGGTTTACCTTAATACTTTTGTTGTATTTGCGGATGCTTGCAATAGAGGTTAATCATAAGTGGGATGCTTGTCCAAGTAAGGGTAGCACCCAAGCACCGGTCCACCCACATACCAAATTATCAAAGTACTAAACGCGAATCATATGAGCGTGATGAAAACTAGCTTGACGATATTCTCATGTGTCCTCGGGAGTGCTTTACATCATATAAGAGTTTGTCCAGGCTTGTCCTTTGCTACAAAAAGGATTGGGCCACCTTGTTGCACCTTATTTACTTTTGTTACTTGTTGCTTGTTACAAATTATCTTATCACAAAACTATCTGTTACCACTTATTTCAGTACTTGCAGAGAATACCTTGCTGGAAACCGCTTATCATTTTCTTCTGTTCCTCGTTGGGTTCGACACTCTTACTTATCAAAAGGACTATGATAGATCCCATATACTTGTGGGTCATCAGTTTCCTATGGGAGTAAGCGTGGCAATGCCAGCTCCATTAGCAACGCCCAGCCCTCCACCGTCAGGCACAGTAGCTGCAAAATGGATGACGAACGAGGTGATTAGTTTTTGTTTTTAGACCAAAAGACAATGCATTGAGTACCATACCCACGCCGTACGCACCTTCGTACATAACTTGGTCGCATGCTTGGTGTACGACTGGCACAACTTGGTCTCTCGTCGATCCAACCCCCAGTGCCTCCTGCATTGTCATCTGCCTAGTACATATGCGCCCACCCACTGCACACAATCCCATAGTTCTGACTAGTGAGAAGCAAGACCATTGCTAAAAACGCCGATAAACACATCTAGCAATCGTGTCAACTAACAGTTTACTGCTGGTCCTTTTCCTTTACGGTCTTCGATCATTGGCTTATCTTGAACTTCATCAACACCCATTGGTTCCGAAACAACAATTTCTGCAAAAAGGGAAGGCATAATTAGTACATGTATGAAGATCGAACGGACGGCGCGGCTAATTGAGAACGGTTTCTAATCAACTGTATACCTTTTGCACGCTCCATCGGAGACACATGCACGTTATGGTTCTGGCTTCCAGAGGCTAGTGAAATACCTGCTTCCCCAGCTGGCATCAATAGGAACAATCCATATTTCAGTTTGTCTTGAAACATGCCAACGATTGAAAAAATGCAATAAGTTTTTGCTTTTCTATCATGGCCATGCGCACCTGGGGGGCTACGTGTTTCCTCGTTACAGACTACAACAGCCATCAGAGATCGAGCAGCTTCACGTGAAGTAGCAGCTAGGTCTTGCATGATATCTATTTGAAAGTCACATTTTAACGCCAGTCGCTTGTGTTAGACGGATAAGTCAATTATTTATAGCAATAACACAACAGCGTGCTAAAACTCATGCATTCTGCATGCATCGCATGGCCCACTCCCATGCAAAAACATCACAGCCACACATGGGCCCCACTACTGCATGCATGCAAGACCAAACATTTCCATGCACCA
>NC_053028.1:156743128-156758416 GCF_003073215.2 Triticum urartu
CCCAGGACCACCTCCCCTTGGCTTGGTGCCTGTTTAGACAACACCTCGGCATTGTCCGTAGGGCGAGGGGTGGAAGCAGTCGGAACAGAACCGTTGTTCATATCCGATAAGTCTGAAGAGCCGCTTGACGAGGGTACATCGAGATGAGCTCGGGACGGACTGCATAATCATGTTCGGCATGAGGGAAGGTGGTACAATAAAACATATCATGAAGTGCTATGGTGTCCGGACACTTACGACTTTGTCAGGGGCTTGTCCCTGGGCAGCCACTCATAGCCGCTGTCGGCGGCCGTCGTGGCACAGTCCGGAAGGAGGGTCCTTCCCTTCTTGGACCCTTCGGCCTCCCGGATGGGTCGGCCTTCCTTTTCTTGTCTCCCTCGGCTGGGGGGGGGATTTTCTCCTCCTCCTCCTTTCCGTGGGAGGAGTGCGCGTCGGAGTCATCGTCCGATTACTCCGATACAACCTTGCGCCAGAGACCCTTTCGGTTCCCTGCCGCCTTCTTCTTGGTCTTTTCCGGCACCTCGTAAGGTTCCGGAGTCAGCATCTTCGTCAGAAGACCACCCCCGGGCTGTGCGGGAAGTGGGGCTGGGCTATCAAGCTGCTCTGCCGTCTCTATCCAGTCCTGTCAATGACATGGAAGTTCAGATCCTGCACACAACTAAACCGGGGCAAATAAATACCCTGAGAAATATAAAAAGCTTACCGAATTGGCGCGGTGCTTTGTGCTGAGTCCGCAGTCCTCGTTGAGAGGGGGAGGGATCTCGGCGCTCTTAAACATCACCCTCCAGACATCCTCGTGCGTCGTGTCATAGAGCTCTCGCAGTGTCTGGTGTTTGGCCGAGTCGAACTCCCAAAAAACAAATGCCCGCCATTGACATGGAAGGATCCGGCGGAAGAGCATAACCTGGACCACATTGACGAGCTTGATTTTCCTGCTTGTCATGTTCTAGATGCAGGTCTGGAGTCCGGTCAACTCTACCGGAGAGCCCCAGGACAGGCCCTTTTTTTCCAGGAGGTAAGCCGCGTGGGGATTCCGGATCGAAATTTGGGGGCCGCCACCCAGTTGGAGTCATGCAGCTCGGTGATGTAGAACCACCCCGATTGCCACCCCTTTATGGTATCCACATAGGTGCCCTCGAGCCAGGTGACATTAGGCATCTTGCCCACCATGGCGCCTCCGCACTTTGCTTGCTGGCCGCTCACCACCTTCGGTTTGACATTAAAGGTTTTCAGCCATAGGACGAAGTGGGGCCTGATGCAGAGGAAGGCCTCGCACACGATGATAAATGCAGAGATGTTGAGGATGAAGTTGGGGGCTAGATCATGAAAATCGAGCCCATAGTAGAACATGAGCCCACGGACAAACGGGTGGAGGGGAAATCCCAGTCCGCGGACGAAATGGGTAAGAAAAACTACCCTCTCATGGGGTTCAGGCGTTGGGACGATCTTCCCCACATCGGGCAGCTGGTGCGCGATATCCGCGGCCAGATATCCGGCTTCCCGTAATTTTTTGACGTTCTCCTCCGTGACGGAGGAGACCATCCACTTGCCTCCTGCTCCCGACATGCTTGGAGTGGTTTGAGAACAAGAACGCGAGCTTGGGCGCTAGAGCTCGAGTGTGCGGGAATGGGAAAGCAAGAAGAAAGAAGGTGTGGGTGAAAAAAGTAGATCTTTGTCCCTTTTATAAGGGCGGAGGAGGCGATGAGTCTCCCCACTTGCCTGGCAAAACCGCTTATTCCCCAAGCGCCGTAATTGATGGCGCGGTTGGGTTACCCGCGTCTGTATTGATGAGAATCCCGTGATCAAGGGGAAATTGACTGGGTAAACCGCAACGCGCCGAATCATTACGGTGCTGGGTTAAAACATCATGTCCGCCTTACCTCCAATAGTTACATCCGCTTGACGCACAGTTTTGGGTAAAGATTTGATGGATTATGGAACAAGGAGTGGCAAGAGCCTAAGCTTGGGGATGCCCATGGCACCCCCAAGATAATCTAAGGACACCTAAAAGCCAAAGCTTGGGGATGCCCCGGAAGGCATCCCCTCTTTCGTCTACTTCTATCGGTAACTTTACTTGGAGCTATATTTTTATTCGCCACATGATATGTGTTTTGCTTGGAGCGTCTTGTATGATTTGAGTCTTTACTTTTTAGTTTACCACAATCATCCTTGCTGTACACACCTTTTGAGAGAGCCATACATGATTTGGAATTTGTTAGAATACTCTATGTGCTTCGCTTATATCTTTTGAGTTATATAGTTTTGCTCTAGTACTTCACTTATATCTTTTAGAGCACGGTGGTGGATTTGTTTTATAGAAACTATTGATCTCTCATGCTTCACTTAGATTATTTTGAGAGTCTTAAATAGCATGGTAATTTGCTTAAAATCCTAATATGCTTGGTATACAAGATTAATAATAAAACTTTCTTATGAGTGTGTTGAATACTATGAGAAGTTTGATGCTTGATAATTGTTTTGAGATATGAAGATGGTGATATTAAAGTTGTGCTAGTTGAGTAGTTGTGAATTTGAGAAATACTTGTGTTAAAGTTTGTGATTCCCATAGCATGCACGTATGGTGAACCGTTATGTGATGAAGTCGGAGCATGATTTATTTATTGATTGTCTTCCTTATGAGTGGCGGTCGGGGACGAGCGATGGTCTTTTCCTACCAATCTATCCCCCTAGGAGCATGCGCGTAATACTTTGCTTTGATAACTTGTAGATTTTTGCAATAAGTATATGAGTTCTTTATGACTAATGTTGAGTCCATGGATTATACGCACTCTCACCCTTCCACCTTTGCTAGCCTCTCTAATACCGCACACCTTTCGCCGGTATCATACACCCACCATATACCTTCCTCAAAACAGCCACCATACCTACCTATTATGGCATTTCCATAGCCATTCCGAGATATATTGCCATGCAACTTTCCACCGTTCCGTTTATTATGACACACTCCATCATTGTCATATTGCGCATGATCATGGTTGACATCGTATTTCGGAGGCATTCATATAGAGTCATATTTTGTTCTAAGTATCGAGTTGTAATTGTTGAGTTGTAAGAAAAATAAAAGTGTGATGATCATCATTATTAGAGCATTGTCCCAGTGAGGAAAGGATGATGGAGACTATGATTCCCCCACAAGTCGGGATGAGACTCCGGACGAAAAAAAAAAAGGAAAGAAAAGAGGCCATAAAAAAGGAGAAAAGGCCAATAAAAATGAGAGAAAAAGAGAGAAGGGACAATGTTACTATCCTTTTACCACACTTGTGCTTCAAAGTAGCACCATGATATTCATGATAGAGAGTCTCCTATGTTATCACTTTCATATACTAGTGGGAATTTTTCATTATAGAACTTGGCTTGTATATTCCAATGATGGGCTTCCTCAAAATGCCCTAGGTCTTCATGAGCAAGCAAGTTGGATGCACACCCACTTAGTTTCTTTTTGAGCTTTCATATACTTATAGCTCTAGTGCATCCGTTGCATGGCAATCCCTACTCACTCACATTGATATCTATTGATGGGCATCTCCATAGCCCGTTGATACGCCTAGTTGATGTGAGACTATCTTCTCCTTTTTGTCTTCTCCACAACCACCATTCTATTCCACCTATAGTGCTATGTCCATGGCTCACGCTCATGTATTGCGTGAAGATTGAAAAAGTTTTGAGAATGTCAAAAGTATGAAACAATTGCTTGGCTTGTCATCGGGGTTGTGCATGATTTAAATAATTTGTGTGGTGAAGATAGAGCATAGCCAGACTATATGATTTTGTAGGGATAACTTTCTTTGGCCATGTTATTTTGAGAAGACATAATTGCTTTGTTAGTATGCTTGAAGTATTATTATTTTTATGTCAATAAACTTTTGTCTTGAATCTTTTCGGATCTGAATATTCATACCACAATTAAGAAGAATTACATTAAAATTATGCCAAGTAGCACTCCGCATCAAAAATTCTGTTTTTATCATTTACCTACTCGAGGACGAGCAGGAATTAAGCTTGGGGATGCTTGATACGTCTCCAACGTATCTATAATTTTTGATTGCTCCATGCTATATTATCTACTGTTTTGGACATTATTGGGCTTTATTTTCCACTTTTATATTATTTTTGGGACTAACCTATTAACCGGAGGCCTAGCCCAGAATTGCTGTTTTTTTGCCTGTTTTAGGGTTTCGAAGAAAAGGAATATCAAACGGAGTCCAAACGGAATGAAACCTTCGGGAACGTGATTTTCTCAACGAACAAGACCCGGGAGACTTGGACCCTACGTCAAGACACAAAAGAGGAGGCCACGAGGTAGGGGGCGCGCCTACCCTCCCCAGGCGCGCCCTCCACCCTCGTGGGCCCCCTGTTGCTCCACCGACGTACTCCTTCCTCCTATATATACCTACGTACCCCCAAACGATCAGATACGGAGCCAAAACCTAATTCCACCACCGCAACTTTCTGTATCCATGAGATCCCATCTTGGGGCCTGTTCCGGAGCTCCGCCGGAGGGGGCATCGATCACGGAGGGCTTCTACATCAACACCATAGCCCTCTCCGATGAAGTGTGAGTAGTTTACCTCAGACCTACGGGTCCATAGTTAGTAGCTAGATGGCTTCTTCTCTCTTTTTGGATCTCAATACAATGTTCTCCCCCTCTCTTGTGGAGAACTATTCGATGTAATCTTCTTTTTGCGGTGTGTTTGTTGAGACCGATGAATTGTGGGTTTATGATCAAGTCTATCTATGAATAATATTTGAATCTTCTCTGAATTCTTTTATGTATGATTGGTTATCTTTGCAAGTCTCTTTCGAATTATTCAGTTTGGTTTGGCCTACTAGATTGATCTTTTTTGCAATGGGAGAATGCTTAGCTTTGGGTTCAATCTTCGGGTGCCTTTTCCCAGTGACAGTAGGGGGCAGCAAGGCACGTATTGTATTGTTGCCATGAGGATAACAAGATGGGGTTTTCATCATATTGCATGAGTTTATCCCTCTACATCATGTCATCTTACTTAAGGTGTTACTCTGTTTAACTTAATACTCTAGATGCATGCTGGATAGCGGTCGATGAGTGGAGTAATAGTAGTAGATGCGGGCAGGAGTCGGTCTACTTGTCTCGGACATGATGCCTATATACATGATCATACCTAGATATTCTCATAACTATGCTCAATTCTGTCAATTGCTCAACAGTAATTTGTTCACCCACCGTAGAATACTTATGCTCTCGAGAGAAGCCACTAGTGAAACCTATGGCCCCCGGGTCTATCTTTATCATATTAATCTCCTACTACTTAGTTATTTCCTTTGCTTTTTACTTTGCCTTTATTTTACTTTGCATCTTTATCACAAAAATACCAAAAATATTATCTTATCATATCTATCAGATCTCACTCTCGTAAGTGGCCGTGTAGGGATTGACAACCCCTATTCGCGTTGGTTGCGAGGATTTATTTGTTTTGTGTAGGTACGAGGGACACACGTGTAGCCTCCTACTGGATTAATACATTGGTTCTCAAAAACTGAGGGAAATACTTACGCTACTTTGCTGCATCATCCCTTCCTCTTCGGGGAAAACCAACGCAATGCTCAAGAGGTAGCAAGTGACAATAATCGGGACCATTACCGGTGATGACTGTAGTTTGAGGAGTTCATGTATTCATTATGTGTTAATGCTTTGGTCCGGTGCTCTATTAAAAGGAGGCCTTAATATCCCTTAGTTTCCAATAGGACCCCGCTGCCACAGGAGGGTAGGACAAAAGATGTCATGCAAGTTCTTTTCCATAAGCACGTATGACTATATTCGGAATACATGCCTACATTACATTGATGAACTGGAGCTAGTTCCTGTGTCACCCTATGTTATAACTGTTGCATGATCGATTGCATCCGACATAATTTCCATCACCGATCCATTGCCTACGAGCTTTTCATATATTGTTCTTCGCTTATTTACTTTTCCTGTTGCTACTGTTACAATCACTATAAAACCCAAAAATATTACTTTTGCTACGTTACCACTACTATCATATTACTTTGCTACTAAACACTTTGCTGCAGATATTAAGTTTCCAGGTGTGGTTGAATTGACAACTCAGCTGCTAATACTTGAGAATATTCTTTGGCTCCCCTTGTGTCGAATCAATAAATTTGGGTTGAATACTCTACCTCGAAAACTGTTGCGATCCTCTATACTTGTGGGTTATCAAGACTATTTTCTGCCGTCATTTCCGGGGAGCATAGCTCTATTCTTTGAGTCACTTGGGATTTATATCTGCTTATCACTATGAAGAACTTGAAAGATCAAAGAACCAAGATTTTTCCCTCAACTACGAGGGGAGGTAAGGAACTCCATCTAGCTCTGCACTTGATTCACCTTCTGTTTTGAGTAAACTTGCGACACCTACACCTGCTATTCATTCTGATATGTCGCATGTTATTGATGATGCCACTTCTTTGCATGATACTTATGATGAAACTACTTCTATGCTTGATAATACTGTGCCACTAGGTGAATTTCTTGATGAACAACTTGCTAGGGTTAGAGAGAATGAAATTATGAAACTGATAATATTGATGAAAGTGATGATGAAGATTCTCCCCCTAGATATGAATTGCCTGTGTTCCTGAGGGTTATGTTATGGATGAAGAAACTGCTAGAGACTTCTTAGCTTGCAATGATAGATCCGATCTTAAGAAATTATTAGCTAAGCTTAAAGAAAAAGTCTTGAATACTAGAATGAAATATGACCCTACTTTTGCTACTCACCTATCTTTATTACCGATAAGGATTATGGTTTCTATGTCGATCTTGAGTTAATTACTTTGGTTGAATCTAATCCTTTTTATGGCTATGAATCTGAAACTGTTGTGGCACATCTTAGTAAATTAAATGATATTGCCACCCTATCTAAACATGATGAGAAAACTCGCTATTACTTTATCCTTAAGTTGTTTCCGTTCTCATTAAAGGGTGATGCTAAAACATGGTTTAATTCTCTTGATCCTGGTTGTGTGCGTAGTCCCCAGGATATGATTTATTACTTCTCTGCTAAATATTTCCCCGCTCATAAGAAACAAGCTGCTTTAAGGGAAATATATAATTTTGTGCAAATTGAAGAAGAGAGTCTCCCACAAGCTTGGGGGAGGCTTCTCCGATTACTTAATGCTTTGCCTGATCATCCTCTCAAGAAAAATGAAATACTTGATATCTTTTATAATGGACTAACCGATGCTTCCAGAGATTACCTGGATAGTTGTGCTGGTTGTGTTTTCAGGGAAAGAACTGTTGATCAAGCTGAATTGTTATGAATAATATGTTGACTAATGAAAATAATTGGACACTTCCTGAACCAACTCCTAAGCCAACTCCGAAGAAAAGGGGTATTCTATTTCTCAGTCCTGAAGATATGCAAGAGGCAAAGAAATCTATGAAAGAAAAAGGTATTAAAGCTGAAGATGTTAAGAATTTACCACCTATTGAAGAAATACATGGTCTTGATAACCCGACACAGGTAGTAAAGGTAAATTCTCTCTATAGATTTGATAAATGTGAAATCCATTTACTAAGTTTGCTAGCCAATGCTTGGATGAGTTTGATGACTTTATGGTTAAACAAGAAAACTTCAATGCTTATGTTGGTAGACAATTGAAACACATGCTTGATATGCTTGAACACTTGAGTGATTATATGTCTAGAGTTAAAGGTGAACTTAAACTTATTAGTAAACATGCTTCTATGGTTACCACTCAAGTAGAACAAGTACTTAAAGCTCAGAATGATTTGCTCAATGAATTAAATAATAAGAAGAATGATAATGTTGTTAGAGTTATGACTAGAGAGGTAAAATGACTCAGGAACCTTTGTATCCTGAGGGCCATCCTAAGAGAATTGAGCAGATTCTCAGATAATTAATATTGATGCACCTAGTCCTTATAAGAGGAAGAAAAAGAAAATGATAGGACTTTGCATGCTTCTAGTGAACCTGTTGTTGACACACCTGAGAATCCCAATGATATTTCTATTTCTGATGCTGAAACACAATCTGGTAATGAACATGAACCTAGTGATAATGTTAATGATGATGTTCATGTTGATGCTCAACCTAGCAATGATAATGATGTAGAGATTGAACCTGTTGTTGATCTTGATAACCCACAATCAAAGAATCAACATTATGATAAGAGAGACTTTGTTGCTAGGAAGCACGGTAAAGAAAGAGAACTATGGGTTCAGAAACCCATGCCTTTTCCTCCTAAACCATCCAAGAAAAAGGATGATGAGGATTTTGAGTGCTTTGCTGAAATGATTAGACCTATCTTTTTGCGTATGCGTTTGACTGATATGCTTAAAATGAACCCTTATGCTAAATATATGAAGAAATTGTTACAAATAAAAGAAAGATACCATAAGCTGAAATTTTCCACCATGCTTGCTAATTACACTTTAAGGGTGGAATACCAAAGAAACTAGGAGATCCCGGAGTAGTACCAACTATACCATGCTCCATTAAAAGAAACTATGTTAAAACTGCTTTATGTGATCTTGGAGCCGGTGTTAGTGTTATGCCTCTCTCTTTATATCGTAGACTTGAATTGAATAAGTTGACACCTACTGAAATATCTTTGCAAATGGCCGATAAATCAACTGCTATACCTGTCGGTATTTGTGAGGATGTGCCTGTTGTGGTTGGAATCATAACTATTTTAACGGACTTTGTAATTCTTGATATTCCCGAGGATGATAGTATGTCGATTATCCTTGGTAGACCCTTTTTGAATACTGCAGGGGCTGTTATTGATTGCAACAAATGCAATGTCACTTTTCATGTCAATGGTAATGAGCATACAATACAATTTCCGAGGAAACAACCTCAAGTCCATAGTATCAATTCTATTGGAAAAATTCCAACAATTACTATTGGAGGTTTTGAATTTCCTCTTCCTACTGTCAAGAGGAAATATGATATTCTTATTTTTGGGGATGTGCATATCCCCGTTGAGGTAACCTAGTGTTATTCGAAAATTCTCTGGTTTCATGTTATTCGAAATGAGTTTGTTAACAAGACTTGATCAACGTTGTTAGTGGATTCCTTTTGATGAGCATGAGATGGGTGAATTTAGAAAACACAACCTTGTACCCCTTTACTTTCTATCTGGCACTGAGAACACATCAGGGGGAGCAGCCATATGTCCACAAGGGTGGAGGGCGCGCCCTACCCCTGGGCGCGCCCCCTGCCTTGTGGACCCCACATGGGTCCCCTCCACTTATTCCAGCCACCACACACTCCTTCCTCCCAAAAAAATCACCAACCAGCTCAAACTCGAGTTCTAGCTCATCTTGCTACCATTTTCGATCTCCTTGCTCAAAGCTCCTCTCAGAAAGCTGCTTTGGGGGATTGTTCTTTGGTTTGTGACTCCTCCAATGGTCCAATTAGTTTCTTTCTAGTGCTTTATTCATTGCAATTTTTTTCTGTTTAGGTGACCTTGTTCTTGAGCTTGCATTTCAAATTTATGTGGTCAAAAGTAGTTTTAATGGATGATATAGCCTCTAGGCACTTGTAGGAGTAGTTACTATCAATCTTGTTGAGTTTGGTTCACTTTTATTTTTGAGTTACTAAAAAAATTCAGAAATTTTTCAGAGGAAGAAATATGTTTAGGAAAATGTACCAAGGTGGTTCCTCAAGGAAGCAAGGACCCAGGCCCGCAATACGTGAGCCGGATAATGAACTACCAAGAGATGTTCAAGTGCGGCCTTGTGAATGGCCATCAGAAAATTTCATGGTCCAGGCAGGAATTAAGGAGGAATTTGAAGCATATGTGTGTAACGCTGATCTTGAGAGTTTCGAGTCAGGTAAGTGCCGTCAGCACCTCTCTTTAACTGATTCATTTGTGAGAATGTTTAAATTTACATCATCATGCAATTCTCAAACTGTCCTGTTTGATCTTTATGATAAATCTTATACCATGGACCTAGAAGATTTTAATACTGCTTGTAAACTCCGTCAGTGGGGTAGTGCTAGTGAGCCTCTCAAATCTGAATATAAAGACTTTCTTGCTAGTATAACTGTGGGGGAATCTAGGGAGATCACGCAAGCTACCATAGGTAGCATTCATTTCCCTGCCATACATTATTTTGCTCTCTTTATAGGTAGATGCATTAACAGTAAGGATGAGGCATGTCACATGTGCGTTCCCGATCTTAGTGTTCTCAAGAGTGCTCTATTAGGAGATAGACAATATAACTTGAGGGCCATTGTTGCACGTAGGTTGCATAATAATAATATTAATGGAGATTTCTTTGGTGGAATTTATGCAACCCGTTTAGCTAATTTTCTTGAGGTACCCATACGTGGATATGATATTGAGTTGCCTCCTGCTTATTTAGATTATAATGCTATGGTTCCTCATCAGTTTGTTGAGAGGAACGATCAGTCCCTCCAGTACCGACTAATCTTTGACAGACAACGTACCTATCATGTCGTTCTCCCTACTCCTACTTTCTTTGACTTTCAGGCAAAAGGGAGATATGTTATAACTAGGGAGGAGGCGAATGAGTACGAGAGGAGGACGGAGGCAGCCCGCCTCCAAGCTGCAGCCCTTCAGGCAGTAGCTGTTGCATCTCAGTACGACCCCAGCTTCAACTTCGGATATCCACCAGGCCATCCATGGGCATAGACCAACTTAGGCCAAAAGCCTAAGCTTGGGGGAGTACGTATTCCTCACCGACATTACATTCATGTTCACACATTCATGCCAATTGTCGGTGCTCATACTTTTTCATTGTTTCATCCATGCTAGTTTATTTTCTTTTTAAGCTTTCTTTTTGTGTGTTTGAAAAACCTTAAGAAAAACAAAAAAAATAGTTGTAGCTTTTAGCTAGTTTACTTTCCATGCTTGTAGTAGTAGTAATTAAAAAGAAAACCCAAAAATATTTCTCATTCTTCTTTTGCTTGTTGGGAGCTTTGTTGGGGAACGTAGTAATTTAAAATGTCCTATGCACACGCAAGATCATGGTGATGCATAGCAACAAGAGGGAAGAGTATCGTCCACGTACCCTCGTAGACCGTAAGCGGAAGCGTTATGAGAACGATGGTTGATGTAGTCGAACGTCTTGCTACCTCTTGAGCACTGCGTTGGATTTCCCCGAAGAGGAAGGGATGATGCAGCAAAGTAGTGTAAGTATTTCCCTCAGTTTTTGAGAACCAAGGTATCAATCCAGTAGGAGGCTACGCTTGAGTCCCTTGTACCTACACAAAAACAATAGCTCAACGCAACCAACGCGCTTAGGGGTTGTCAATCCCTTCATGGTCACTTACGAAAGTGAGATCTGATAGAGATGATAAATAATATTTTTTTGGTATTTTTGGTATAGAGATGCAAAGTAAATAAGTAAAAGCAAAGTAAAAGCAAAGCAATAGTAAAGTGATGGAGATTGATATGATGAGAAAAGAGACCCGGGGGCCATAGGTTTCACTAGTGGCTTCTCTCAAGAGCATAAGTATTCTACGGTGGGTGAACAAATTACTGTTGAGCAATTGACAGAATTGAGCATAGTTATGAGAATATCTAGGTATGATCATGTATATAGGCATCACGTCCGAGACAAGTAGACCGAAACGATTCTGCATCTACTACTATTACTCCACTCATCGACCGCTATCCAGCATGCATCTAGAGTATTAAGTTAAAAACAGAGTAACGCCTTAAGCAAGATGACATGATGTAGAGGGATAGTTTCATGCAATATGATAAAAAACCCATCTTGTTATCCTCGATGGCAACAATACAATATGTGCCTTGCTGCCCCTTCTGTCACTGGGAAAGGACACCGCAAGATTGAACCCAAAGCTAAGCACTTCTCCCATGGCAAGAACAACCAATCTAGTAGGCCAAACCAAACTGATAATTCGAAGAGACTTGCAAAGATAACCAATCATACATAAAAGAATTCAGAGAAGATTCAAATATTATTCATAGATAGACTTGATCATAAACCCACAATTCATCGGTCTCAACAAACACACCGTAAAAAGAAGATTACATCGAATAGATCTCCACGAGAGAGGGGGAGAACATTGTATTGAGATCCAAAAAGAGAGAAGAAGCCATCTAGCTACTAACTATGGACCCGTAGGTCTGAAGTAAACTACTCACACTTCATCAGAGGGCTTGGATGATGATGTAGAAGCCCTTCGTGATCGATGCCCTCCGGCGGAGCTCCGGAACAGGCCCCAAGATGGGATCTCGTGGATACAGAAAGTTGCGGCGGTGGAATTAGGTTTTTGGCTCCGTCCCCGATCGTTTGGGGGTACGTGGATATATATAGGAGGAAGAAGTATGTCGGTGGAGCTTCGAGGGGCCCACGAGGCAGGGGGCGCGCCCTAGGGGGGGCGCCCCTACCCTCGTGAGCACCTCGTGGCTTTCTTGACGGAGGGTCCAAGTCTCCTGGATCTTATCTGATGAGAAAATCACGTTTCCGAAGGTTTCATTCCGTTTGGACTCTGTTTGATATTCCTTTTCTTCGAAACCCTAAAATAGGAAAAAAACAGCAATTCTGGGCTGGGCCTCCGGTTAATAGGTTAGCCCCAAAAATAATATAAAAGTGGATAATACAGCCCAATAATGTCCAAAACAGTAGATAATATAGCATGGAGCAATCAAAAATTATAGATATGTTGGAGACGTATCAAGCATCACCAAGCTTAATTCCTGCTCGTCCTCGAGTAGGTAAATGATAAAAATAAAAATTTTGATGCGGAGTGCTACTTGGCATAATTTCAATGTAAATCTTCTTAATTGCGGTATGAATATTCAGATTCAAAAGATTCAAGACAAAAGTTCATATTGATATAAAAATAATAATACTTCAAGCATACTAACAAAGCAATTATGTCTTCTCAAAATATCATGGCCAAAGAAAGCTATCCCTACAAAATCATATAGTCTGGCTATGCTCTATCTTCACCACACAAAGTATTTAAATCATGCACAACCCCGATGACAAGCCAAGCAATTGTTTCATACTTTTGACATTTTCAAAACTTTTTCGATCTTCACGCAATACATGAGCGTGAGCCATGGATATAGCACTATAGGTGGAATAGAATGGTGGTTGTGGAGAAGACAAAAAGGGAGAAGATAGTCTCACATCAACTAGGCGTATCAACGGGCTATGGAGATGCCCATCAATAGATATCAATGTGAGTGAGTAGGGATTGCCATGCAACGGATGCACTAGAGCTATAAGTATATGAAAGCTCAAAAGAAACTAAGTGGGTGTGCATCCAACTCGCTTGCTCACGAAGACCTAGCATTTTGAGGAAGCCCATCATTGGAATATACAAGCCAAGTTCTATAATGAAAAATTCCCACTAGTATATGAAAGTGACATAATGAGAGACTCTCTATCATGAAGATCATGGTGCTACTTTGAAGCACAAGTGTGGTAAAAGGATAGTAACATTGTCCCTTCTCTCTTTTTCTCTCATTTTTTATTTGGGCCTTTCTCCCTTTTTTATGGCCTCTTTTTTTCGTCCGGAGTCTCATCCCGACTTGTGGGGGAATCATAGTCTCCATCATCCTTTCCTCACTTGGGACAATGCTCTAAAAATGATGATCATCACACTTTTTATTTTTCTTACAACTCAATACTTAGAACAAAATATGACTCTATATGAATGCCTCTGGCGGTGTACCGGGATATGCAATGAATCAAGAGTGACATGTATGAAAGAATTATGAACGGTGGCTTTGCCACTAATACGATGTCAACTACATGATCATGCTAGCAATATGACAATGATGGAGCGTGTCATAATGAACGGAACGGTGGAAAGTTGCATGGCAATATATGTCAGAATGGCTATGGAAATGCCATGATAGGTAGGTATGGTGGCTGTTTTGAGGAAGGTATTTGGTGGGTGTATGATACCGGCGAAAAGTGTGCGGTATTGGAGAGGCTAGCAATGGTGGAAGGAAGGAAAGTGCGTATAATCCATGGACTCAACATTAGTCATAAAGAACTCATATACTTATTGCAAAAATCTACAAGTTATCAAAGCAAAGTATTACGCGCATGCTCCTAGGGGGATAGATTGGTAGGAAAAGACCATCGCTCGTCCCCGACCGCCACTCATAAGGAAGACAATCAATAAATAAATCATGCTCCGACTTCATCACATAACGGTTCACCATACGTGCATGCTACGGGAATCACAAACTTTAACACAAGCATTTCTCAAATTCACAACTACTCAACTAGCATGACTCTAATATCACCATCCTCATATCTCAAAACAATTATCAAGCATCAATTTCTTCTTAGTATTCAACACACTCATACGAAAGTTTTATTATTAATCTTGCATACCAAGCATATTAGGATTTTAAGCAAATTACCATGCTATTAAGACTCTCAAAATAATCTAAGTGAAGCATGAGAGATCAATAGTTTCTATAAAACAAATCCACCACCGTGCTCTAAAAGATATAAGTGAAGCACTAGAGCAAAACTATAAAGCTCAAAAGATATAAGTGAAGTACATAGAGTATTCTATCAAATTCCAAATCATGTATGGCTCTCTCAAAAGGTGTGTACAGCAAAGGATGATTGTGGTAAACTAATAAGCAAAGACTCAAATCATAAAAGACGCTCCAAGCAAAACACATATCATGTGGTGAATAAAAATATAGCTCCAAGTAAAGTTACCGATAGAAGTAGACGAAAGAGGGGATGCCTTCCGGGGCATCCCCAAGCTTTGGCTTTTAGGTGTCCTTAGATTATCTTGGGGGTGCCATGGGCATCCCCAAGCTTAGGCTCTTGCCACTCCTTGTTCCATAATCCATCAAATCTTTACCCAAAACTTGAAAACTTCACAACACAAAACTTAAGGTAGAAAACTCGTGAGCTCCGTTAGCGAAAGAAAACAAAAGACCACTTCAAGGTACTGTAATGAACTCATTCTTTATTTATATTGGTGTTAAACCTACTGTATTCCAACTTCTCTATGGATTATAAACTATTTTACTAGCCATAGATTCATCAAAATAAGCAAACAACACACGAAAAACAGAATCTGTCAAAAACAGAACAGTCTGTAGTAATCTGTAGCTAGCGCAAGATCTGGAACCCAAAAATTCTAAAATAAATTTCTGGACGTGAGGAATTTATCTATTAATCATATGCAAAAATAATTAACTAAATAGTACTTTCCAAATAAAAATGACAGCAGTTCTCGTGAGCGCTAAAGTTTCTGTTTTTTACAGCAAGTTCAA
>NC_053028.1:156759416-156774299 GCF_003073215.2 Triticum urartu
AAAAAACTATTGGGTATACCTTCTACCTCAGATCTGAAGGCAAGATCTTTGTTGCCAAGAATGGATCCTTTCTAGAGAAAGAGTTTCTCTCGAAAGAAGTAAGTGGGAGGAAAGTAGAACTTGATGAAGTATTGCCTCTTGAACCGGAAGTGCGCTCAAGAAAATGTTCTGAGGTGCCTGCACCACTAGAGAGGAAGTTAATGATGATGATCATGAAACTTCAGATCAAGTTGCTACTGAACTTCGTAGGTCCACAAGGACACGTTCCGCACCAGAGTGGTACGGAACCCTGTCTTGGAAATCATGTTGTTAGACAACGGTGAACCTTCGAACTATGAGAAGCGATGGCGGGCCCAGATTCCGCAAATGGCTGGAAGCCATGAAATCCGAGATAGGATCCATGTATGAAAACGAAGTATGGACTTTGACTGACTTGCCCGATGATCGCGAGCCATAGAAAATAAATGGATCTTTAAGAAGAAGACAGCGGATGGTAATGTGACCATCTAAAGGCTCGGCTTGTCGCTAAGGGTTATCGACAAGTTCAAGGGGTTGACTACGATGAGACTTTCTCACCCGTAGCGAAGCTGAAGTCCGTCCGAATCATGTTAGCAATTGCCGCATTCTATGATTATGAGATATGGGAAATGGACGTCAAAACGGCATTCCTTAATGGTTTCCTTAAGGAAGAATTGTATATGATGCAGCCGGAAGGTTTTGTCGATCCTAAGAATGCTGACAAGGTGTGCAAGCTCCAACGCTCGATTTATGGGCTGGTGCAAGCATCTCGGAGTTGGAACATTCGTTTTGATGAGATGATCAAAGCGTTTGGGTTTACGCAGACTTATGGAGAAGCCTCATTTACAAGAAAGTGAGTGGAGCTCTGTAGCATTTCTCATATTGTATGTGGATGACATACTGTTGATGGGAAATGATATAGAATTCTTGGAAAGCATAAAGGCCTACTTGAACAAGTGTTTTTCAATGAAGGACCTTGGAGAAGCTGCTTATATATTAGGCATCAAGATCTATAGAGATAGATCGAGACGCCTCATTGGTCTTTCACAAAGTACGTACCTTGACAAGATATTGAAGAAGTTCAATATGGATCAGTCCAAGAAGGGGTTCTTGCCTGTATTGCAAGGTATTGATTGAGCACGGCTCAATGCCCGACCACGACAGAAGATAGAGAAAAGATGAGTGTCGTCCCCTATGCCTCGGCCATAGGGTCTATTATGTATGCCATGCTGTGTACCAGGACCTGATGTAAACCTTGCCGTAAGTTTGGTAGGAAGGTACCAAAGTAATCCTGGCATGGAACACTGGACAGCGGTCAAGAATATCCTGAAGTACCTGAAAAGGACTAAGGATATGTTTCTCGTCTATGGAGGTGACGAAGAGCTCGTCGTAAAGGGTTACGTCGATGCTAGCTTCGACACAGATCTGGATGACTCTAAGTCACAAACCGGATACTGTGTATATTTTGAATGGTGGGGCGTAGTGGGTGCAGTTGCAAGCAAGCGTTGTGGCAGGATCTACATGTGAAGCGGAGTACATGGCAGCCTCGGAGGCAGCACGAAGCAGTCTGGGTGAAGGAGTTCATTACCGACCTAGGAGTCATACCCAATGCGTCGGGGCCGATGACTCTCTTCTGTGACAACACTGGAGCTATTGCCCTTGCCAAGGAGCCCAGGTTTCACAGGAAGACCAGGCATATCAAGCGTCGCTTCAACTCCATTCGTGAAAGTGTTCAAAATGGAGACATAGAATTTGTAAAGTACATACGGACCTGAATGTAGCAGATCCGTTGACTAAACCTCTCCCTAGAGCAAAACATGATCAACACCAGAATTCCATGGGTGTTCGATTCATCACAATGTAACTAGATGATTGACTCTAGTGCAAGTGGGAGACTGTTGGAAATATGCCCTAGAGGCAATAATAAAATGATTATTATATTTCCTTGTTTCATGATAATTGTCTATTATTCATGCTATAATTGTATTATCCGGAAATCGTAATACATGTGTGAATACATAGACCACAATGTGTCCCTAGTGAGCCTCTAGTTGACTAGCTCGTTGATCAACAGATAGTCATGGTTTCCTGGCTATGGACATGGATGTCATTGATAACGGGATCACATCATTAGGAGAATGATGTGATGGACAAGACCCAATCCTAAGCATAGCTCAAAGATCGTGTAGTTCGTTTGCTGTGCTTTTCAATGTCAAGTATCATTTCCTTAGACCATGAGATCGTGTGAACTCCCGGATACCGTAGGAGTGCTTTGGTGTGCCAAACGTCACAACGTAACTGGGTGACTATAAAGGTACATACAGGTATCTCCGAAAGTGTCTGTTGGGTTGGCACGAATCGAGACTGGGATTTGTCACTCCGTATGACGGAGAGGTATCACTGGGCCCACTCGGTAATGCATCATCATAATGAGCTCAAAGTGACCAAGTGTCTGGTCACGGGATCATGCATTACTGTACGAGTAAAGTGACTTGCCGGTAACGAGATTGAACGAGGTATTGGGATACCGACGATCGAATCTCGGGCAAGTAATACCGATTGACAAAGGGAATTGTATACGGGGTTGCTTGAATCCTCGACATCGTGGTTCATCCGATGAGATCATCGAGGAGCATGTGGGAGCCAACATGGGTATCCAGATCCCGCTGTTGGTTATTGACCAGAGATCGTCTCGGTCATGTCTACGTGTCTCCCGAACCCGTAGGGTCTACACACTTAAGGTTCGGTGACGCTAGGGTTGTATAGATATGAGTATGCAGTAATCTGAAAGTTGTTCGGAGTCCCGGATGAGATCCTGGACGTCACGAGGAGTTCCGGAATGGTCCGGAGGTGAAGAATTATATATAGGAAGTGTAGTTTCGGCCATCGGGAAAGATTCGGGGTCACCGGTATTGTACCGGGACCACCGGATGGGTCCCGGGGGTCCACCGGGTGGGGCCACCCATCCCGGAGGGCCCCATGGGCTGAAGTGGGGAGGGAACCAGCCCATAGTGGGCTGGTGCGCCCCCCCTTGGGCCCCCCTGCGCCTAGGGTTGGAAACCCTAGGGGGGGCGCCTCCACTTGCCTTGGGGGGCACTCCCCCTTGGCCGCCGCCCCCCAAGGAGATCCCATCTCCTAGGGCCGGCGCCCCCCAGGGGGCCTATATAAAGGGGGAGGGAGGGCAGCCGCACCTCAAGTCTTGGCGCCTCCTCTCCCCTGCTACACCTCTCCCTCTCGCAGAAGCTCGGCGAAGCCCTGCTGCGATCATTGCTGCATCCACCACCACGCCGTCGTGCTGCTGGATCTTCATCAACCTCTCCTTCCCCCTTGCTGGATCAAGAAGGAGGAGACGTCATCCGCTCCATACGTGTGTTGAACGCGGAGGTGCCGTCCGTTCGGCACTTGGTCATCGGTGATTTGGATCACGGCGAGTACGACTCCATCATCCCCGTTCTCTTGAACGCTTCCGCTCGCGATCTACAAGGGTATGTAGATGCACTCTCCTCTCGTTGCTAGTTGACTCCATAGATTGATCTTGGTGAAACATAGGAAATTTTTTTTTCTGCAACTGTCATTATGGGCTTTATTATACACTTTTATATCATTTTGGGACTAACCTATTAACCCAGAGCCCAGTGCCAGTTTCTGTTTTTACCTTGTTTTAGGGTTTCGAAGAAAAGGAAAATCAAACGGAGTCCAATTGACCTGAAACTTCACGGAACTCATTTTTGGAAGGAAAGAAGCCCAGAAGACTTGAAGTGCACGTAAGGGAAGCTTCGAGGAGGCCACGAGGTAGGGGGCGCGCCCACCCCCCTGGGCGCGCCCTCCACCCTCGTGGGCCCCTCGTGGCTAGACGTACTTCTTCTATATATCTCCATATACCCTAAAAACATCGGGAGCACAATAGATCGGGAGTTCCGCCGCCAGAAGCCTCCGTAGCCACCGAAAAGCCAATCTAGACCCGTTCCGGCACCCTGCCGGAGGGGGCAATCCTCTCCGGTGGCCATCTTCATCATCCCGGTGCTCTCCATGACGGGGGAGTAGTTCTCCCTCGGGGCTGAGGGTATGTACCAGTAGCTATGTGTTTGATCTCTCTCTCTCTCTGTGTTCTTGAGGTGATACGATCTTGATGTATCGCGAGCTTTGCTATTATTTGGATCCTATGATGTTTTCCCCCTCTACTCTCTTGTAATGGATTGAGTTCCCTTTGAAGTTATCTTATCGGATTGAGTCTTTAAAGATTTGAGAACACTTGATGTATGTCTTGCCGTGGTATCTGTGGTGACAATGGGATATCACGTGATTCACTTGATGTATGTTTTGGTGATCAACTTGCGGGTTCCGCCCATGAACCTATGCATAGGGGGTTGGCACATGTTTTTGTCGTGATTCTCCGGTAGAAACTTTGGGGCACTCTTTGAGGTCCTTTGTGTTGGTTGAATAGATGAATCTGAGATTGTGTGATGCATATCGTATAATCATACCCACGGATACTTGAGGTGACATTGGAGTATCTAGGTGACATTAGGGTTTTGGTTGATTTGTGTCTTAAGGTGTTATTCTAGTACAAACTCTAGGGCTGTTTGTGACACTTATAGGAATAGCCCAACGGATTGATTGGAAAGAATAACTTTGAGGTGGTTTCGTACCCTACCATAATCTCTTCGTTTGTTCTCCGCTATTAGTGACTTTGGAGTGACTCTTTGTTGCATGTTGAGGGATAGTTATGTATCCAATTATGTTATTATTGTTGAGAGGACTTACACTAGTGAAAGTATGAACCCTAGGCCTTATTTCCACACATTGCAATACCGTTTACGCTCACTTTTATCATTAGTTACCTTGCTGTTTTTATATTTTCAGATTACAAAAACCTTTATCTACTCATCCATATACCTTGTATCACCATCTCTTCGCCGAACTAGTGCACCTATACAATTTACCATTGTATTGGGTGTGTTGGGGACACAAGAGACTCTTTGTTATTTGGTTGCAGGGTTGCTTGAGAGAGACCATCTTCATCCTACGCCTCCTACGGATTGATAAACCTTAGGTCATCCACTTGAGGGAAATTTGCTACTGTCCTACAAACCTCTGCACTTGGAGGCCCAACAACATCTACAAGAAGAAGGTTGTGTAGTAGACATCAAGCTCTTTTCTGGTGCCGTTGCCAGGGAGGTGAGTCTTGAAGGTATATCTTTAGATCTTGCAATCGAGTATTTTAGTTTCTTGTTTTATCACTAGTTTAGTTTATAAAAGAAAATTGAAAAATGGAATTAAGTTTGCCTCATACGCTTCATCTTTTTAATATCTTTCGTGAGAATGATGGAAAGGAAAATTGTTCTCAAGTGCTAGAAGAAGAATGCATTAGAATGTTTGGCACTAAATCTTGAATGATGAGCATGATTGCAATGTTGTTAGTATGAATTCCTTGAATATCCATGATGCTAATGATATGCAAAGCCACAAGCTTGGGGAAGCTATGTTTGATGAAGATGATATTTTTTGTCCCCCAAGTTTTGATGAGCAAATTTATTATGATGAAAGCATGCCTCCTATTTATGATGATTATATTGATGAAAGTGGATTTGGAGAGGTCATGACTTTATTTTGTGATGAATCCACTATTCCGGAAGAGGTTCCAATTGATTATGAGAACAAAGTTGCTATCTATGATGATTATTGTGATGACTTGTATGCTATAAAGAATAATGATATCCATGAAACTTGTCATCATGATTTTAGTTTTCAATTGGATTATGCCTCACATGATAATTATTTTGTTGAGTTTGCTCCCACTATTATTCATGAGAAGAATTTTGCTTGTGTGGAGAGTAATAAAATTTCTATGCTTGTAGATCATGAAAAGAATGCTTTAGGTGCTGGTTATATTGTTGAATTCATTCATGATGCTACTGAAAATTATTATGAGGGAGGAATATATGCTTGTAGGAATTGCAATAATATCAAGTTTCCTCTCTATGTGCTTAAAATTTGAAGTTATGCTTGTTTTACCTTCCTATGAAGTTGATTCTTGTTCCCACAAGTTGTTTGCTCACAAACCTATGCATAGGAAGTGGGTTAGACTTAAATTTGTTAGTCATATTCTTCATGATGCTCTCTTTATGTTACATTCTTATCTTTTATGTGAGCATCATTGAAATCATCATGCCTAGCTAGGGGCGTTAAACGATAGCGCTTGTTGGGAGGCAACCCAACTTTATTTTGTTCCTTGCTTTTTGCTCCTGTTTAGTAATAAATAATTTATCTAGCCTCTGTTATGATTGATTTTTATGTTTTAATTAGTGTTTGTGCCAAGTAGAACCTTTGGGAAGACTTGGGGAAAGTCTTTGCGATCATGCTGTAAAAAACAGAAACTTTAGCGCTCACGAGAATTGCTGCATTTTTTTTGGAGATATTTAGTTAATTATTTTTGAAGATGATTAATAGATAAATTCCTCAGGTCCAGCAATTTATTTGAGAATTTTATGAGTTCCAGAAGTATACGTTTGATCCAGATTACTACAGAACTGTTCTGTTTTTGACAGATTCTGTTTTTCATGTGTTGTTTACTTATTTTGATGAATCTATGGCTAGTAAAATAGTTTATAAATAGAGAAGTTGGAATACAGTAGGTTTAACACCAATATAAATAAATAATGAGTTCATTACAGTACCTTGAAGGGTCTTTTGTTTTCTTTCGCTAACGGAGCTCACGAGATTTTCTACTTAAGTTTTGTGTTGTGAAGTTTTCAAGTTTTGGGTAAAGATTTGATGGATTATGGAACAAGGAGTTGCAAGAGCCTAAGCTTGGGGATGCCCATGGCACCCCCAAGATAATCTAAGGACACCTAAAAGCCAAAGCTTGGGGATGCCCCGGAAGGCATCCCCTCTTTCGTCTACTTCTATCGGTAACTTTAATTGGAGCTATATTTTTATTCACCACATGATATGTGTTTTGCTTGGAGCGTCTTGTATGATTTGAGTCTTTTTTTAGTTTACCACAATCATCCTTGCTGTACACACCTTTTGAGAGAGCCATACATGATTTGGAATTTGATAGAATACTCTATGTGCTTCACTTATATCTTTGAGCTATATAGTTTTGCTCTAGTACTTCACTTATATCTTTTAGAGCACGGTGGTGGATTTGTTTTATAGAAACTATTGATCTCTCATGCTTCACTTAGATTATTTTGAGAGTCTTAATAGCATGGTAATTTGCTTAAAATCCTAATATGCTTGGTATACAAGATTAATAATAAAACTTTCTTATGAGTGTGTTGAATACTAAGAAAGTTTGATGCTTGATGATTGTTTTGAGATATGGAGGTAATAATATCAAAGTCATGCTAGTTGAGTAGTTGTGAAATTGAGAAATACTTGTGTTGAGGTTTGCAAGTCTCGTAGCATGCACGTATGGTAAACGTTATGCAACAAATTTGAAACATGAGGTGTTATTTGATTGTCTTCCTTATGAGTGGCGGTCGGGGACGAGCGATGGTCTTTTCCTACCAATCTATCCCCTAGGAGCAATGCGCGTAGTGCCGAGGTTTTTGATGACTTGTAGATTTTTGCAATAAGTATGTGAGTTCTTTATGACTAATGTTGAGTCCATGGATTATACGCACTCTCACCCTTCCATCCTTGCTAGCCTCTTCGGTACCGTGCATTGCCCTTTCTCACATTGAGAGTTGGTGCAAACTTCGCCGGTGCATCCAAACCCCGTGATATGATACGCTCTTTCACACATAAACCTCCTTATATCTTCCTCAAAACAGCCACCATACCTACCTATTATGGCATTTCCATAGCCATTCCGAGATATATTGCCATGCAACTTTCCACCGTTCCGTTTATTATGACATGCTTCATCATTGTCATATTGCTTTGCATGATCATGTAGTTGACATCGTATTTGTGGCAAAGCCACCGTTCATAATTCTTCCATACATGTCACTCATGAGTCATTGCACATCCCGGTACACCGCCGGAGGCATTCATAGAGTCATATCTTTGTTCTAAGTATCGAGTTGTAATCTTGAGTTGTAAATAAATAGTGTGATGATCATCATTTTCTAGAGCATTGTCCCAAGTGAGGAAAAGAGAAAGGCCATAAAAAAGACAAAAAAAAATGAAGAAAAAAAAATGAGAGAAAAAGAGAGAGGGACAATGCTACTATCCTTTGCCACACTTGTGCTTCAAAGTAGCACCATAATCTTCATGATAGAGAGTCTCTTGTTTTGTCACTTTCATATACTAGTGGGATTTCATTATAGAACTTGGCTTGTATATTCCAACAATGGGCCTCCTCAAGTGCCCTAGGTCTTCGTGAGCAAGCAAGTTGGATGCACACCCACTTAGTTTCTTTTGTTGAGTTTCATACATTTATAGCTCTAGTGCATCCGTTGCATGGCAATCCCTACTCCTTGCATTAACATCAATCGATGGGCATCTCCATAGCCCATTGATTAGCCTCGTTGATGTGAGACTTTCTCCTTTTTGTCTTCTCCACATAACCCCCATATTCTATTCCACCCATAGTGCTATGTCCATGGCTCGCGCTCATATATTGCGTGAAAGTTTATAGGTTTGAGATTACTAAAGTATGAAACAATTGCTTGGCTTGTCATCAGGGTTGTGCATGATGAGAGCATTCTTGTGTGATGAAAATGGAGCATGACTAAACTATATGATTTTCTAGGGATGAACTTTCTTTGGCCATGTTATTTTGAGAAGACATAATTGCTTAGTTAGTATGCTTGAAGTATTATCATTTTTATGTCAATATGAACTTTTGTCTTGAATCTTATGATCTGAATATTCATACCACAATTAAGAAGAATTACATTAAAATTATGCCAAGTAGCACTCCGCATCAAAAATTCTGTTTTTATCATTTACCTACTCGAGGACGAGCAGGAATTAAGCTTGGGGATGCTTGATACGTCTCCAACGTATCTATAATTTTTGATTGCTCCATGCTATATTATCTATTTTGGATGTTTATGGGCTTTATTATACACTTTTATATCATTTTTTGGACTAACCTATTAACCCAGAGCCCAGTGCCAGTTTCTGTTTTTACCTGTTTTAGGTTCGAAGAAAAGGAAAATCAAACGGAGTCCAATTGACCTGAAACTTCACGGAACTCTTTGGAAGAGCCCAGAAGACTTGGAGTGCACAAGGGAAGCTTCAGGAGGCCACGAGGTAGGGGGCGCGCCCACCCCCCTAGGCGCGCCCTCCACCCTCGTGGGCCCCTCGTGCCCCCCTGACGTACTTCTTCCTCCTATATATCTCCATATACCCTAAAACCGCGGGAGCACAATAGATCGGAGTTCCGCCGCCAGAAGCCTCCGTAGCCACCGAAAGCCAATCTAGACCCGTTCCGGCACCCTGCCGGAGGAATCCCTCTCCGGTGGCCATCTTCATCATCTGGTGCTCTCCATGACGAGGAGGGAGTAGTTCTCCCTCGGGGCTGAGGGTATGTACCAGTAGCTATGTGTTTGATCTCTCTCTCTCTCTCTCTCGTGTTCTTGAGGTGATACGATCTTGATGTATCGCGAGCTTTGCTATTATATTGGATCCTATGATGTTTCTCCCCCTCTACTCTCTTGTAATGGATTGAGTTTCCCCTTTGAAGTTATCTTATCGGATTGAGTCTTTAAAGATTTGAGAACACTTGATGTATGTCTTGCCGTGCGTATCTGTGGTGACAATGGGATATCACGTGATTCACTTGATGTATGTTTTGGTGATCAACTTGCGGGTTCCGCCCATGAACCTATGCATAGGGGTTGGCACATGTTTTCGTCGTGATTCTCCGGTAGAAACTTTGGGGCACTCTTTGAGGTCCTATGTGTTGGTTGAATAGATGAATCTGAGATTGTGTGATGCATATCGTATAATCATACCCACGGATACTTGAGGTGACATTGGAGTATCTAGGTGACATTAGGGTTTTGGTTGATTTGTGTCTTAAGGTGTTATTCTAGTACGAACTCTAGCGCTGTTTGTGACACTTATAGGAATAGCCCAACGGATTGATTGGAAAGAATAACTTTGAGGTGGTTTCGTACCCTACCATAATCTCTTCGCTTTGTTCTCCGCTATTAGTGACTTTGGAGTGACTCTTTGTTGCATGTTGAGGGATAGTTATGTGATCCAATTATGTTATTATTGTTGAGGGAACTTACTAGTGAAAGTATGAACCCTAGGCCTTATTTCCACTGCATTGCAATACCGTTTACGCTCACTTTTATCGTTAGTTACCTTGCTGTTTTTATATTTTCAGATTACAAAACTATTATCTACCATCCATATACCACTTGTATCACCATCTCTTCGCCGAACTAGTGCACCTATACAATTTACCATTGTATTGGGTGTGTTGGGGACACAAGAGACTCTTTGTTATTTGGTTGCAGGGTTGCTTGAGAGAGACCATCTTCATCCTACGCCTCCTACGGATTGATAAACCTTAGGTCATCCACTTGAGGGAAATTTGCTACTGTCCTACAAACCTCTGCACTTGGAGGCCCAACAACGTCTACAAGAAGGTTGTGTAGTAGACATCAAGCTCTTTTCTGGCGCGTTGCCGGGGAGTGTTAGCGCTTGAAGGTATATCTTTAGATCTTGCAATCGAGTCTTTTAGTTTCTTGTTTTATCACTAGTTTAGTTTATAAAAGAAAATTAAAAAATGGAATTAAGTTTGCCTCATACGCTTTATCTTTTTAATATCTATCGTGAGAATAAGGATTCCGATAATTGTGCTCAAGTGCTAGAAGAAGAATGCATTAGAATGTTTGGCACTAAATATTTGAATGATGAGCATGATTGCAATGTTGTTAGTATGAATTCCTTGAATATCCATGATGCTAATGATATGCAAAGCCACAAGCTTGGGGAAGCTATTGATGAAGATGATATTTTTTCCCAAGTTTTGATGAGCAAATTTATTATGATGAAAGCACGCCTCCTATTTATGATGATTATGATTTTTTTCGTCTGAGAATATGGCTTATGATTTTTTTCCCATCGAAAGAGTCCATATAGCAGAAGATGGTCACCGGAGGGCCACCAGGGGGCCCACGAGGTAGGGGGGCGCGCCCAGGGGGTAGGGCGCGCCCCCACCCTCGTGGGCAGGGTGTGGCCCCCCTGGTGAAGTTCTTGCGCTCAATGTTTTTATATATTTGGAAAACATCATCCGTGAAGTTTCAGGACTTTTGGAGCTGTGCAGAATAGGTCTCTAATATTTGCTCCTTTTCCAGCTAGAATCCCAGCTGCCGGCATTCTCCCTCTTTATGTAAACCTTGTAAATAAGAGAGAATAGGCATAAGTATTGTGACATAATGTGTAATAACAGCCCATAATGCAATAAATATTGATATAAAAGCATGATGCAAAATGGACGTATCAACTCCCCCAAGCTTAGACCTCGCTTGTCCTCAAGCGAAAAGCCGAAATCGAAAAATATGTCCACATGTTTAGAGATGAAGGTGTCGATAAAAATAAAATACGGACATGAGGGCATCATGATCATTCTTAGAACAACAACTTATATAATTCTTGTCATATGATATCTTATGCTAGAGTAATAATTCAATCACAATATCAAGTATGAATTGTAAACTTCATTGAAAACTAACAAATTATAATCTCAGTCATTGAGGCAATTGCAATTTATCATAACATAGGAAAGAGTCAATATAAGAGCTTTTCAGCAAGTCCACATACTCAACTATCATATAGTCTTTCACAATTGCTAACACTCACGCAATACTTATGGGTATGGAGTTTTAATCGGACATAGAGAAAGATAGGGGCTTATAGTTTTGCCTCCCAACGTTTTACCTCAAGGGTAATGTCAACAATAATAGTTCATGAAAACTCACATCCAATTAGCTATATATATCGGATCTTTCCAACACATTGTGCTTGCCAAAGGATAAAATGTAAAAAGGAAAGGTGAAGATCACCATGACTCTTATGTAAGGTAGAAGATAAAAGTAAAAGATAGGCCCTTCGCAGAGGGAAGCAGAGTTGTCATGCGCTTTTATGGTTGGATGCACAAAATCTTAATGTGAAAGAACATCACTTTATATTGCCACTTGTGATATGGACCTTTATTATGCAGTCTGTCGCTTTTATTTCTTCCATCACACGATCGTATAAAGCTTATTTTCTCCCACACTAATAAGTCATACATATTTAGAGAGCAATTTTTATTGCTTTGCACCGATGACAACTTACTTGGAGGATCTTACTCAATCCATAGGTAGGTATGGTGGACTCTCATGGCAAAACTGGTTTAAGGGTATTTGGAAGCACAAGTAGTATCTCTACTTGGTGCAATGAATTTGGCTAGCATGAGGGGGAAAGGCAAGCTCAACATGTTGGATGATCCAAGACAATATAATTTATCTCAGATGTAAGAAAACATAACCCATTACTGTTGTCTTCCTTGTCCAATGTCAACTCTTTAGCATGTCATATTTTAATGAGTGCTCACAATCATAAAATGTCCAAGATAGTATATTTATATGTGAAGACCTCTCTTTCTTTATTACTTCCTATTAATTGCAACGATGACCAAAACTATGTTTGTCAACCCTCAACAACTTTTATTCATCATACTCTTTCTATGTGAGCTCATTACTCTCCATAAGACTCACATGATCTCTTTGTTTCTTTTTATTTCTTTCTCTTTCTTTTATTTTATTTGGGATCATGGCAAAAATAAGCAAGCCCTTGACTCAACACTAATCTTTATTATATAGCTCGACTCGAATTACATAGAAGGATTATAAAGCAAAACTCACAACTAGATCATACTAAGAACTTTTATTCTACTAGATCAAAATATTACCAAAAGGATCGAACTAAGAAAAACGGTAAAGATAAAAGTGATGGTGATACGATACCGGGGCACTCCCCCAAGCTTGGCAGTTGCCAAGTGGAGTGCCCATACCAGATACTCAATTCTTCTTTGTTGGTGGAGACGGTGGTGATTTTGTTGATGGCATAGGCTTGTCGTCCTTCTTCCAAGGCATAGGCTCACCATCATAGAAGGATGACCGAGTCTCCGGGATCCTCAAATCTGCAGCCAAACTCATCCTTTTGAATCTATATTCATACTCATAGTTTTGGTTTTGCAGGTCATAGATTTGAGCTTGAAGGTGCTCAATTTTCTCGTGAAGCTTGAAGATGGTCTCCCCGATGTTGTCGGCATCCAGCTTGTGTTTGTTGGTGAATTCTGCGATCATCATGTGGTTGGAGTTGAGTCCACGCTCCACCATCCCCTGACACTTGAAAACTTGTTGCTCCATTGCTTCGAGCCTCGTCTCCACGCTTCCGGTCCCCTTCGGTCCCTCAGCATCACGGATGTGCAGCAACCCATCATGCATCTCAATGGTTTGAGGGTGTCGCTGCACCTCCGCGAGGTAAGGGTTGATGACCTTCTCGAAGAACTTGTCCTTGGTGGCACTTGGAGACGTCATGATAATCTAGATCTGTCAGAAAAAGCTCGAAACAAAGACAGAGATTTTTGCGTGATACGGGAGTCAAAACCCCCGGGAGATTATATAATGAATTTTTACCGACCAAAATATGTGTCGTGTACGAAAACGGAGTCCGGAGAGCACACGAGGTGCCCACGAGGTAGGGGGCGCGCCAGGTAGGGCGCGCCCTCCACCCTCGTGTGAGCCCTCGTGTCTCCCGGACTGCTTCTTATTTTTCTATTTTTCTAAATATTCCAAAACGGAGAAATATTGCCTTAAAAACTGTTTTGGAGTCGGTTTACTTACCGTACCACATACCTATTCCTTTTCGGAGTCTGAAACGTTCCGGAAAGTGTCCCTTATGTATTCCTCCGGGGTTACGTTTCAATAACATTGGTTTCAACATTTATGGGATTACCTAGAATATAATGTTTGATTCTTTGACTTTCACCACCTTCGATTTGTGCCTTCGAAGTTGTTGATTTTTATGGCACCGGAACGACAGACCTCCTCGATAACGTAAGGACCTTCCCATTTAGAGAGAAGTTTTCCTGCAAAAAATCTTAAACGAGTTGTATAGCAATACATAATCACCTACATTAAACTCACGCTTTTGTATCTTTTGTCATGCCATCTTTTAACTTTTTCTTTAAACAATTTGGCATTCTCATAGGCTTGGGTTCTCCATTCATCAAGTGAGCTAATGTCAAATAACCTTTTCTCACCGGCAAGTTTGAAATCATAATTGAGCTCTTTAATAGCCCAATATGCCTTATGTTCTAGTTCGAGAGGTAAGTGACATGCTTTTCCATAAACCATTTTATACGGAGACATACCCATAGGATTTTTATATGCAGTTCTATAGGCCCATAATGCATCATCAAGTTTCTTGGACCAATTCTTTCTAGATCTATTAACAGTCTTTTGCAAAATTAATTTGAGTTCTCTATTACTCAATTCTACTTGACCACTAGACTGAGGGTGATAAGGGATGAAATTCTATGATTAACATCATATTTAGCAAGCATTTTACGGAAAGCACCATGAATAAAATGTGAACCACCATCAGTCATTAATATCTAGGGACTCCAAACCTTGGAAAAATAACTTCTTTAAGCATCTTAATAGAAGTGTTATGATCAGCACTACTAGTTGGAATAGCTTCTACCCACTTAGTAACGTAATCAACAGCAACTAAAATATGTGTATACCATTAGAGGAAGGAAAAGGTCCCATATAATCAAAGCCCCAAACATCAAATGGTTCAATAACAAGTGAATAATTCATAGGCATTTCTTGACGTCTACTAATATTACCAATTCTTTGACATTCATCACAAGATAGACAAACTTACGGGCATCCTGAG
>NC_053028.1:156775299-156797431 GCF_003073215.2 Triticum urartu
CACTTCCATTGTGGATGAGCACCGTGTCCTTATGGGCATGGTAATTGAAAAGGTTCAGTCCGCCAAGAGCGGACTAACCGAAGGCCTGCAGCAGCCTGCTAATAGGCTTTGAGGTAAGCGATGCAAAAGAGAGAAAATCCCAATATAGACAATAGCCCCTGAGACATTGTCCTGTGTTTGGAGAGAAAAATCCAGACAGAAGATCAATCTCCTATTGCAGGAAACTAACTAAATTTTTATGAAATGTACACAGGCGTCGCTGTTGACCGCAGCCTCGCATACTGCCGAAGTTTTCGGACTGAAGTAGAAACTGGAGGAGGCCGAGAAGGAGCTGGGCCAAGTGAAGAGGCAGCTCCAGGATAACAAGGTAAGTAATAACCTGTTATGTGTTCGAAAAAAGGAAACTGATATGTAATGACCTATAACACCCATGATGCGGCTATATCTCCCACGTGTCGGAGCACGACTTAGAGGCATAACCGCATAGTAGGCATGTCGCAAGATGCAACACTCAAGCGAATGGCACGGCAACAAACAGCAAATGACTGGAAGACAGCTGGCGCATCGGTCTCGGGGCGTTACAACACACCACCACTACGAGAGGATCTCGTCCCGAGATCTAGGATGGCACCGGAGGGAAGCGGAAGGGGAAGAGAAGAGGTAAAAGTAAAACTAAGTTGCTTCTTTGACAAATGAGTGAAACCGAAGAACCTTGTGAGGTTGAACAAATTGAAAGAAAGAATACAACGAAGATGAACAAAGTTGAAAACACTCCGTTAGAAAAGAGGAACAAGGAACCTTACTAGAGCCTTGTAGGCTGAAAGACATAAGAAAAGGGTTGCAATGGACAAGAAGTACATGCAAGCACTCCGGTTGAAACGAGATGTACAAGGAACGATAAGGATCAATTACGACAACACTCTGGTTAAAACAAGATAGAGAAGGAATAAGAATTATATAATTTGGATAGCACTCTGGTAGAAAAAGAGAAGGCAAACTTGATAAGATGAAAAGAACTTGAAAGGAGAACACCACACTCAAGTTATTTAGTTCGATCTTGTTTATGTACCCAACAATATTAAATGTTGATTAACATGGCAAGAGGTGAAGCAAATGAAAACTACACATTTGGGAAAGTTTAAATGAGGTCGGAACAGGTCCGGAGAAACCTCATGTGCATATTTTAGGTTTGGTATTGTTCTTCCCTAAACACAATTTTAGAGTTATTAAACATGCAAAATGAGTGCACCATGTTAAACTATGCATTTTTCTACCCCATTTACATATAAAGTTTATTAGGTTTGGAGCTACGGTTATTTAGTTATGAATTAAATCATTTTAACATGGCATAGGAGAAAATTTAACCAAACAGCATTTTAAACATTACAAACATGGATAAAAGTGGCATATTATGAAACTACACAAAATTCTAAGCATTTTACATATTAAGTTTGTTTTAATCCGATGCACGGTTGTGGAGTTATGATATGCATGAAACTTAGGGACCAAACTGTAAAATGGTAACTCTGGATAATAGGAAAATTCGTTCTGTGAAAAAAACAAGAAACGGGCCAAATACAGCTGGCCCAACAGAGCCATACAGAGGGCGGGCACGTCCTCACCATGGGCCCTAGCCCGTTCGGTGGAACAAGGTCGGCTGGGTGAGGAGGGGTGCGCTGGGCCGGCCTGCCTGCGGGGCTCTCGGGACCAGATCCGGCCCGGGGCGTTACATGACCAAAATGACATGATGTGTTCAAAGGCTACGACCGAGGTCGAGGCCCTGAGAATGGCCCTGGTCGAAGCCGAAGGGAAGGCTGTCAAGGAGCAGGTCACTCGGGAGAAGCTCAAGGCCCGGGTCAACGAGGTCCAACGGGAGCTCGAGGACGCAGTGAAGAAGTGCGAGGCCTTGGAGTGCGATGCGTCAGTTCAAGAGACCGAACTCACCAAGGCTCGTCAGAGTGCGGAGGCAGCCCGGAATGAGTCCCAGGGCGCCCTTCAGGAGATCCGGGAGGCCAGGAAGATCGCGGCGGGTAAGGCATTCAACATGCAAAGCAAGAATGTGAAGATGAAATATCGTTTACTAACCCGGATTCGGAGTTCTCCAGGGGCTTTTACTTATCTCCCACGCAATGTGGCTGACACCACAGAGTTCTTCCGAGCCAAAGAAGAGAGCTCCACGGAGAAGCTATTCTGGTCGCAATATCTTGCGCCAGAACATCCAGTGTCCTTTAGCGATCAGCTAAAATAGCTGGTCGAGCTGCATAGGGTGGCCGAACTAGGCCTGACGGATTTAATAATCCGGTTGTGGCCAGCCGAAGCTATACCCTGCAGTTACTTTGGCCTCATGAAGCGACTAGTGGATGCCTGTCCTCGGTTGGACGTCGTCAAGCGGTCCGTCTGCATCGAGGGCGCACGTCTGGCCTTCTCCTATTGCAAGGTCTGGTGGGTGAAGCTTGACGTTGTCAAATTAGCGACCGAGGGGCCGCCGGAGGGCAAGGAGCACCGCACACCCGAGCGATACTTCGGCGATGTCTTGGAGGGGTCCCGCATTGTTGCGGATCATTGTGCGAAAGACACTATCTTTGAATGAATGTATTCGAGCTCCCTCTACCTTGTATGATAAAACAAAGTGATTGTGCAATGTAATGCTTGCTATGTTTTTATATTTTTACTTCCTGTGCGGCTGTGTTGTATGAAATCTGAGGGTTAACCAGTCGTCGGCTTCTGCCCCCATGTAGGTAGTACGGGGGTGTTCGGGATGGAAGCTAAACAATCTTGATCCAATTAGATGGTCCTTGAAGGAGTTGTTTAGCGCAACGAACCAGGCAACCAGACTACGGCTGTAACGCCCACACATAGCCATAGGAGTTTGACAATAAAAACATGGGCGCAGCCCCTAGTATCCGAACTAGAGTGCTATGAGCGTCTAATCGGGAAGTGCTACCTCTTGAGCACTGCGTTGGTTTTCCCTTGAAGATGAAAGGATGATGCAGCAAAGTAGCGTAAGTATTTCCCTCAGTTTTTGAGAACCAAGGTATCAATCCAGTAGGAGATCATGCTCAAGTCCCACGCACCTACACAAACAAATAAGAACCTCGCAACCAATGCGATAAAGGGGTTGTCAAGCCCTTCTCGGTCACTTACGAGAGTGACATCTGATAGATATGATAAGATAATATTTTTGGTATTTTTATGATAAAGAAAGTAAATAAATGGCAAAGGAAATAACTAAGTGTTGGAACATTAATATGATGAAAGATAGACCCGAGGGCCATAGGTTTCACTAGTAGCTTCTCTCAAGAGCATAAGTATTACGGTGGGTAAACGAATTACTGTCGAGCAATTGATAGAATTGAGCATAGTTATGAGAATATCTAGGTATGATCATGTATATAGGCATCACGTCCGAGACAAGTAGACCGAAACGATTCTGCATCTACCACTATTACTCGACACATTGACCGCTATCCAGCATGCATCTAGAGTATTAAGTTCATAAGAACAGAATAATTCTTTAAGGAAGATGACATGATGCAGAGGGATAAACTCATGCAATATGATATAAACCCCATCTTTTTATCCTCGATGGCAACAATACAATACTTATCGGTTCCCTTTCTGTCACTGGGATCGAACACCGCAAGATTGAACCCAAAGCTAAGCACTTCTCCCATTGCAAGAAAGATCAATCTAGTAGGCCAAACCAAACTGATAATTCGAAGAGACTTGCAAAGATAAACCAATCATACATAAAAGAATTCAGAGGAGAATCAAATATTGTTCATAGATAATCTGGATCATAAACCCACAATTCATCGGATCTTGACAAACACACCGCAAAAGAATATTACATCGAATAGATCTCTAAGAAAATCGAGGAGAACTTTGTATTGAGATCCAAAGAGAGAGAAGAAGCCATCTAGCTAATAACTATGGACCCGTAGGTCTGAAGTAAACTACTCACACATCACCGGAGAGTCCATGGAGTTGATGTAGAGGCCCTCCGTGATCAATGCCCCCTCCGGTGGAGCTCCGGAAAAGGCCCCGAGATGGGATCTCTTGAGTACAAAAGGTTGCAGTGGTGGAATTAGGTTTTCGTGGTGCTCCTGGATGTTTGGGGGGTACGTGGATATATATATATAGGAGGAAGAAGTACGTCGGTGGAGCAACGGAGGGCCCACGAGGGTAGAGGGTGTGCCCCCTGCCTCGTGCCTTCCTCCCTTGTTTCTTGACGGCCACTCCAACTCTCCTGGATCACATTTGTTGAGAAAATCATGTTCCCGAAGGTTTCATTCTGTTTGGACTCTGTTTGATATTCCTTTCTTCAAAACCCTAAAATAGGCAAAAAAAACGCAATTTGGGCTGGGCCTCCGGTTAGTAGGTTAGTCCCAAAAATGATATAAAAGTGTAAAATAAATCCCATTAACATCCAAAATAGATAATATAATAGCATTGGGCAATCAAGAATTATATATACGTTGGAGACGTATCAAGAAGTACCAATTCTTCGCGTAATGCAGAAGAAATCTCCAACAATTTGTAACCTCCGAACAGCTGACCGGCTCTCGCCGTATCATGACAGCCAGTTTTCGGCTTTCTCTACTGAGGTGCTCCTTTGGATAAACCAAGGCACAATCGTAGTAGTTCTCCCTTTACTACCTTAGCCGATATAGCGGAACATAAGGTAGCAAGCACAGGAGTCGGGCAACCCAACTATTGACCAAAGACATGATTCAGAACCAATGCATATACTGCTAAATTCGGGGTGCCGAACTATACTTATAAAAAGTGTTCAGACTTTTGTTGCCGTAATGTGGGGTGCTATGAAGCCCCTGGCAAACATCAAACGTACCAAAGTGTACGGGTGCTACCTGATAGGGTTACCCACAGGGGAGCTGAAAAAGAGAAAGAAAACAGAAAAGGTACAAAGGTAAAAAACTGGGTCCTAAAGCTCCAGCCGCAAAACTGTTCTCATTGTAATTTAATTAGTACATCAAGGCGCATTGGTACAGGTAGTGCGATAAGCAACAGGCTATTTGACATGCCAAAACCAAGGGAGAGCTGCATGCTGGTCCTGAAAAACAGGTAGAGTTATCGTTAACGGAATCACCTAAAAAGTCCCCCATATGTCTGTGTTTCTCGCCGTCTTGGTGTGTTTATCCTTCAAGAGGACCGATGACCAGACCACCAGCTGGGGCCTATGGGATTGAGACCTGAAAAGAAAAACAAGTAAAAGTGAAAGTATGTGTGTATCTGATGTCGGTTGAGCCATACTATGGACCACAAGCTAGCTATGCCTCCGTCGATGCCCATGGGATTTTGAGTGCGTAGTTATGTACGCGCGGCACGAATGCCACCACTTTATCAAGACTGAGACAGAGGCCAGATTGCTAGTCAAGCTCCTGACGAGCCGAGCTCTCCTGCTGCAGAGTAATTCAGACCCTCTTAACGGTGTCCGTGCGCTCGGCAGCCGAATTATGGTTTTGCTTGAGAAGGCCGCTTTGTACTTCCGCTGCCAAGGCAGCTGTGTGCTCTTATGTATGGAGGGAGCGTTCCGTATTTCCGTTGACCGTTATGATGCCGAGTGGACCGGGCATCTTGAGCTTGAGATAAGCATAGTGTGGTACTGCGTTGAATCGAGCAAACACAGTTCACCCGAGCAGTGCGTGATAGCTGCTGCGGAAGGGGACTATATCGAAGATTAACTCCTCGCTTCGGAAGTTGTCCAGAGATCCGAAAACAACCTCTAGTGTGATTGAGCCCGTACAGCGGGCCTCTACACCTGGTATGACTCCTTTGAAGGTAGTCCTGGTGGGCTTGATCCATGATGGGTTAATGCCCATTTTTCGTGTTGTATCCTGATAGAGCAGATTGAGGCTGCTACCTCCATCCATAAGGACGCAAGTCAGGTGGAACCCATCAATTATTGGGTCTAGGACCAGTGCGGCTGAGCCACCGTGATGGATACTGGTCGGATGATCCCGGCGATCGAAAGTGATCAGGCATGAAGACCATGGATTAAATTTTGGGGCGACTAGCTCTATCGCATAGACGTCCCTGAGCGCACGCTTGCACTCCCTCTTGGGGATTTGGGTAGCATATATTATGTTCATCATTTTGACCTGAGGGGGAAACTTCTTCTGTCCCCCTGTGTTCGGTTGCCGGGGCTCTTCATCATCGTCCTCACTTTGTGAACCCTTTTCCCTGTTCTCGGCGTTTAATTTGCCGGCCCGTTTAAAAACCCAGCAATCTCTATTTGTATGATTGGGTGGTTTGTCTGGGGTGCCATGAATCTGGCACGGACAATCAATTATGCGGTCCAAGCTGGATGGGCCTGAATTGTTCTTTTGGAACGGCTTCTTCCGCTGACCGGACTTAGAGCCACTGAATCCAGCATTGACCGTCGTGTCCTCGGTGTTATCACTGTTGTTTCGATGCTTGTATCTATTGCGTCGAGACTTTTCTTTGTTATTTTTAACTTCAGGGGTGCTGGCGTCGCTTGCATTGTTTTTGCTACGAGCCAGCCAACTGTCCTCGCCCCCACAAAAGTGGGTCGTGAGTGCCATGAGGGCCGCCATGGATTTTCATTTTTTCCTGGCCGAGGTGGCGAGCGAGCCATTCATCGCGGATGCTGTGTTTGAAGGCTGCTAGGGCTTCGGCATCCGGACAATCAACGATTTGGTTCTTTTTAGTTAAGAACCTAGTCCAGAATTTCCTAGCGGACTCTCCAGGTTCTTGAACTATGTGGCTTAAGTCATCGGCGTCTGGTGGCCGGACATATGTACCTTGGAAGTTATCGAGGAAGGATTCTTCCAAGTCCTCCCAGCTGCCGATAGAATTTTCAGGCAGGCTGTTTAGCCAGTGTCGAGCTGGCCCCTTGAGTTTTAAAGGGAGGTATTTGATGGCGTGGAGGTCATCGCCGCGGGACATATGAATGTGGAGAATGAAGTCTTCGATCCACACTGCGGGGTCCGTGGTTCCATCGTATGATTCTATATTCGTGGGTTTGAACCCTTCTGGGAATTCATGATCCATGACCTCATCAGTGAAGCAATGAGGGTGTGTGGCGCCTCTATATTGGGCCGTATCGTGACGTAGCTCTGATGGAGTCCGACTGTGGTTTTCAGCCCGCGCATGACTAAGTTTGTCACGTCCGAATAGGTGGCTGTCGTCGTGTGTTGAGGCACGTCCTTGAGATCCGTAGACTGATCTGGTATGTCCTGCTTTATTGTTTAGGTTTTGCCGGAGGTCATATGTATGGCTGTGGGCTAATTTACCCCTATCTGTGCGATGAGGCAGGGCAGGCTGGTGTTTGGCGTGAGTTGCCATTTTGTCCCGACCACGTGGTGGTCGGTCAGCCACATTATGCGATGGTGGTATGTATTCCGGCACCTCCTCGTCAAACTGAGGTAGCAATTTACGCTTTGGGTAACTTTTGGTTGGGCGCTTGAGGCCGTATTCTTCGGCTGCTAGGACATCGGTCCATTTATCATTGAGCAGATCTTGATCAGCTTGAAGCTGCTGCTTCTTATTTTTTAGGCTCCTTGCAGTGGCTATTAGCTGGCGCTTGAAGCGCTCTTGCTCAAGAGGTTCCTCGGGCATGATGAAATCGTCGGTGCCAAGGCTCACCTCATCCTCGGAGAGCGGAAGATAACTTATGTCCTCTGAGTCTTCGTGTGTGGCCTGTTTACCAAGGCTAACCTGCCCATCTTCCCGTTCATCTTGTTCTGTTTCAACGGGGTCTTCGTTGTCTTCGGCACCTTTTGGAGTGTTATCTTCTCCTGTGCCGGTGTTGCTGTCTTTACTACGGCGTGACTTAGAGTGGCGCCGCTGACGCCGGCACTTGGATTGTATTTAAGAAGGTTTATCCTCATCTGGATCTTCCTTGTCATCGTCGTTGTTCTCCTTTGGTGCATCCACCATGTATACATCATACGAGGAAGTGGTCGTCCAGCGTCCGGTGAATAGCGGGTTTTGGGCCTCTTCTTCTACGGCATCGTCGTCCATACCGTCGATGTCCTCGGAGTCGTAATCAAGTGTGTCGGTTAAATCCTCGACCGTGGCTATGAAGTGGGTGGCGGGTGGGGAGAAAAATTCTCCATCGTCAGCCCCTAGTTCGAAACCGGATATAGTTCGGCTGTGAGTCCTCCGCCAAGGACATGTTCTTTAATGAATTTAGCATGTCGCCCACAGGCGAGTGCTGGAAGATGTCTACGGCGCTGAATTCGAAGATCGATAAACGATCAAGTTCAGCATCAGCGGGCTCACACGGTTCGGAACTTACAACCGGAAACGAGTCTAGAGTTCCGGTGGCATGGGTATCGTGTGAGATCAACTCTACGTGCGGCTCCAATGTCGTGGAATCCGTGGCCTCCGTGGTGGGGTCGATCCTCCCGTCCTTGAATGGCGCAGTCTGCTCTTGATCTAAGGCCAGAGCGGTTATGGGAGCTGTCTCCTGGATGCAGTCTGATGACAGATTTAGGTCATGTCCCTCAGGGTGACCCGGAGTGGCAGCCGCGGTCTCGAATCCGGCGAAGATCAAGTCTCCACGGATCTCCGCAACGTAGTTCAAGCTCCCAAATCTGACCCAATGGCCAGGGGCGTAGCTTTCGATCTGCTCCAGATGGCCAAGTGAATTGGCCCGCAGAGCGAAGCCGCCGAACACGAAGATTTGTCCAGGGAGGAAAACTCCCCCTTGGGCAGCATCGTTGTAGATGGTTGAAGGAGCCATCAAACCTCTTGATGATGGCACAGTGGAACTCTCAATGAAAGCACCAATGTCGGTGTCAAAACCGGTGGATCTCAGGTAGGGGGTCCCAAACTATGCGTCTGAGGTCAGTGGTAACAGGAGACAGGGGACACAATTTTTTACCCAGGTTCAGGCCCTCTCTATGGAGGTAATACCCTACGTCCTGCTTGATTGATCTTGATGAATATGAGTATTACAAGAGTTGATCTACCACGAGATCGTAATGGCTAAACCCTAGAGCTCTAGCTTGTATGGCTATGATAATGAGTCTCCTCCTTCGTACTAAGTCCTCCGGTTTATATAGACACCGGGAGGATCTAGGGTTAAACAAGGTCGGTTACAAAGAAAGGAATCTACATATTTAGTCACCAAGCTTGCCTTCCACGCCAAGGAGAGTCCCATCCGGACACGGGTGCAGTCTTCGGTCTTTGTATCTTCATAGCCCATCAGTCCGGCCCATGGCTAACAAGTCGGACGCCCGAGGACCCCTTAGTCCAGGACTCCCTCAATAGTGATGTGCATTACCGAGAGGGCCCAGAGATACCTCTCCGATACACAGAGTGACAAATCCTAATCTCGATCTATGCCAACTCAACAAACACCATCGGAGACACCTGTAGAGCATCTTTATAATCACCCAGTTACGTTGTGACGTTTCATAGCACACAAGGTGTTCCTCCGGTATTCGGGGGTTGCATAATCTCATAGTCAGAGGAACATGTATAAGTCATGAAGAAAGTAATATCAATAACAACTTTAGTATTGCCTCTATGGCATATTTCCTTCAGTCTCCCACTTGCACTAGATTCAATAATCTAGTTCACATCGTCATGTGATTTAACACCAATAGTTCACATCTTTGTGTGATTAGTTCACATCTCCATGTGACTAACACCCAAAGGGTTTACTAGAGTCAATAATCTTGTTCACATCGCTATGTGATTAACACCCAAAGAGTACTAAGGTGTGATCATGTTTTGCTTGTGAGGGAAGTTTAGTCAACAGGTCTGCCATATTCAGAGCCGTATGTATTTTGCAAATTTTCTATGTCTACAATGCTCTGCACGGAGCTACTCTAGCTAATTGCTCCCACTTTCAATATGTACCCAGATCGAGACTTTAGAGTCATCCGGATCAGTGTCAAAGCTTGCATCGACATAACCCTTTACGACGAACTTTTTGTCACCTCCATGACCGAGAAATATGTCCCTATTCCACTAAGGATAATTTTGAACGATGTCCAGTGATCCACTCCTAGATCACTATTGTACCCTCTTGCCAAACTCATGGTGAGGTACACAATAGGTCTGGTACACAACATAGCATACTTTATAGAACCTATGACTGAGGCATAGGGAATGATTTTTCATTCTCTTTCTATTTTCTGCCGTGGTCGGGTTTTGAGTCTTTACTCAACTTAACACCTTGCAACACAGGCAAGAACTCCTTCTTTCACTATTCCATTTTGAACTACTTCAAAAACTTGTCAAGGTGTGTACTCATTGAAAAACTTATCAAGCGTCCTGATCTATATCTATAGATCTTGATGCTCAATATGTAAGCAGCTTCACCGAGGTCTTTCTTTGAAAAACTCCATTCAAACATTCCTTTATGCTTTCTAGAAAATTCTACATCATTTCCGATCAACAATATGTCAAACATATACTTATCAGAAAAGTTGTAGTCTCCCACTCACTTTCTTGTAAATGCGGGCTTCACCGCAAGTCTATATTAAACTATATTCTTTGATCAACTCATCAAAGTGTATATTCCAACTCTGAGATGCTTGCACCAGTCCATAGATGGATCGCTGGAGCTTGCACACTTTGTTAACACCTTTAGGATTGACAAAACCTTCTTGTTGTAGCATATACAACTCTTATTTTAAGAAATCCATTAAGGAATGCAGTTTTGACATCCATTTACCATATTTCATAAAATGTGGCAATTCCTAACATGATTCGGACTGACTTAAGCATCGCTACGAGTGAGAAAATCTCATCGCAGTCAACATCTTGAACTTGTTGAAAACCTTTTGCGACAATTCAAGCTTTGTAGATAGTAACACTACTATCAACATCTGTCTTCCTCTTGAAGATCCATTTATTCTCTATGGCTCACCGATCATTGGGCAAGTCAATCAAAGTCCATACTTTGTTCTTATATATGGATCCCATCTCAGATTTCATGGCCTCAAGCCATTTTGCGGAATCTGGGCTCATCATCGCTTCCTCATAGTTTGTGGGTTCGTCATGGTCTAGTAACATGACTTCCAGAATAGGATTACCGTACCACTCTGGTGCGGACCGTACTCTGGTTGACCTACGAGGTTCGGTAGTAACTTGATCTTAAGTTTCATGATCATTATCATTAGCTTCCTCACTAATTGGTGTAGGAATCACTAGAACTGATTTCTGTGATGAACTACTTTCCAATTCGGGAGAAGGTACAATTACCTCATCAAGTTCTACTTTTCTCCTGCTCACTTCTTTTGAGAGAAACTCCTTCTCTAGAAAGGATCCATTCTTAGCATCAAAGATCTTGCCTTCGGATCTGTGATAGAAGGTGTACCCAACAGTTTCTTTTGGGTATCCTATGAAGACGCACTTCTCCGATTTGGGTTCGAGCTTATCAGTTTGAAACTTTTTCACATAAGCATCGCAACCCCAAACTTTAAGAAACGACGGCTTTGGTTTCTTGCCAAACCATAGTTCATACGGTGTCATCTCAACTGATTTAGATGGAGCCCTATTTAACGTGAATGCAGCTGTCTCTAATGCATAACCCCCAAAACAGTAGTGGTAAATCGATAAGAGACATCATAGATCGCACCATATCCAATATAGTACGGTTACGACGTTCGCACACACCATTACGCTGTGGTGTTCCAGGTGGCGTGAGTTGTGAAACTATTCCACATTGTTTTAAATGAAGGCCAAACTCGTAACTCAAATATTCGCCTCTGCGATCAGATCGTAGAAACTTTTTTTTACGATGATTCTCCACTTCACTCTGAAATTCTTTGTACTTTTCAAACATTTCAGACTTGTGTTTCATTAAGTAAATATACTCATATCTGCTCAAATCATCTGTGAAGGTCAGAAAATAATGATACCCGTCGCGAGCCTCAACACTCATCAGACCGCATACATCAGTATGTATTATTTCCAGTAAGTCACTGGCTCGCTCCATTGTTTCAGAGAAAGGAGTCTTAGTCATCTTGCCCATGAGGCATGGTTCACAAGCATCAATATGACCAAAACATGTTGCACTATCATTATTAACTTTGCATCTTTTGGCTATGAATATGTGTATCACTACGATCGAGATTCAATAAACCATTCACCTTGGGTGTATGACCACAGAAGGTTTTATTCATGTAAACAGAATAACAATTATTCTTTGACTTACATGAATAACCGTATTGCAATAAACATGATCCAATCATATTATGCTGAACGTAAACACCAAATAACATTTATTTTAGGTTCAACACTAATCCTGAAGGTAAATGGAGTGTGCGATGGTGATCTTATCAACCTTGGAATCACTTCCAACACACATCATCACCTCACCCTCAACTAGTCTCTGTTCATTTTGTAACTCCTGTTTCAATTAATAATCATAGCAACTGAACCAGTATCAAATACCCAGGGGCTACTATGAACACTAGTAAAGTACACATCAATAACATGTATATCATATATACTTTTGTTCACTTTTCCATCCTTCTTATCCGCCAAGTATTTGGGGTAGTTCCGCTTCCAGTGACCATTTCCTTTGTAGTAGAAGCACTCAGTTTCAGGCGTGTGTCTAGCTTTGGGCTTCTTCATGGGAGTGGAAACTTGCTTGCCATTGTTCTTGAAGTTCCCTTTCTTTCCCTTGCCCTTTTACTTGAAACTAGTGGTCTTGTCATCCATCAACACTTGATGCTTTTCTTGATTTCTACCTTCGCCGATTTTAGCATCGCGAAGAGCTCGGGGAATCATTTTCGTCATCCCTTGCATATTAGAGTTCATCACGAAGTTACAGTAACTTGGTGATAGTGACTAGTGAACTCTGTCAATCACTATCTTATCTGGAATATTAAATCCCACTTGATTCAAGCGATTGTAGTACTCGGACATTCTGAGCGCATGCTCACTGGTTGAGCTATTCTCCTCCATGTTGTAGGCAAAATACTTGTCATAGGTCTCATACCTCTCAACTCGGGCATGAGTCTGAAATACCAATTTCAGCTCTTGGAACATCTTATATGCTCATTGGCGTTCAAAACGTTTTTGAAGTCCCGGTTCTAAGCCGTAAAGCATGGCGCACGAAACTATCAAGTAGTCATCATACCGAGCTTGCCAAACGTTCATAATGTCTACATATGCTCCTGCAATAGGTCTGTCACCTAGCGGTGCATCAAGGACATAATTCTTCTGTGCAACAATGAGGATAACCCTCAGATCACGGACCCAGTCCGCATCATTGCTACTATCATCTTTCAACTTATTTTTCTCTCGGAACATATCAAAAATAAAACAGGGGAGCTATACGCGAGCTATTGATCTACAACATATATATGCAAAAACTATCAGGACTAAGTTCATGATAAATTAAATTTTAATTAATCATACTACTTAAGAACTACCACTTAGATAGACATCCATATATTCATCTAAATGATCATCTGATCCATATCAACTAAACCATGTCGATCATCACATGAGATGGAGTAGTTTTTAATGGTGAACATCACTATCTTGATCATATCTACTATATGATTCATGTTCGACCTTTCGGTCTCAGTGTTCTGAGGCCATATCTGCATATGCTTGGCTCGTCAAGTTTAACCTGAGTATTCTGCATGTGCAATACTGGCTTGCACCCGTTGTATGTGAACGTAGACCTTATCACACCCGATCATCACGTGGTGTCTCAGCACGACGAACTGTAGCAACGGTGCATACTTAGGGAGAACACTTATACCTTGAAATTTAGTGAGAGATCGTCTTATAATGCTACCGCCGTACTAAGCAAAATAAGATGCATAAAGGATAAACATCACATGCCATCAAAATAAGTGATATGATATGGCCATCATCATCTTGTGCCTTTGATCTCCATCTTTAGAACACTGGCATGATCACCATCGTCACCGGCTTGACACCTTCATCTCCATTGTAGCATCATTGTCGTCCCGCCAACTATTGCTTCTATGACTATCACTACCGCTTAGTGAGAAAGTAAAGCAATTACATGGCGATTTCATTTCATACAATAAAGAGACAACCATATGGCTCCTGCCAGTTACCGATAACTATTACAAAACATGATCATCTCATACAACAATTTATATATCATCATGTCTTGACCATATTGAAGGAAATATACCCTAGAGGCAATAATAAAGTTGTTATTTATATTTCCTTATATCATGATAAATGTTTATTATTCATGCTAGAATTGTATTAACCGGAAACTCAATACATGTGTGACTACATAGACAAACAAAGTGTCACTAGTATGCCTCTGCATGACTAGCTCGTTGAATCAAAGATGGTTAAGTTTCCTAGCCATAGGCATGAGTTGTCATTTGATTAACGGGATCACATCATTAGAGAATGATGTGATTGACTTGACCCATTCCGTTAGCTTAGAATTTGATCGTTTAGTATATTGCTATTGCTTTCTTCATGCCTTATACATGTTCCTATGACTATGAGATTATGCAACTCCCGATTACCGGAGGAACACTTTGTGTGCTACCAAACGTCACAACGTAACTGGGTGATTATAAAGGTGCTCTATAGGTGTCTCCGATGGTACTTGTTGAGTTTGCATAGATTGAGATTAGGATTTGTCACTCCGATTGTCGGAGAGGTATCTTTGGGCCCTCTCGGTAATGCACATCACTTTAAGCCTTGCAAGCAATGCAACTAATGAGTTAGTTGCAGGATGATGTATTACGGAACGAATAAAGAGACTTGTCGGTAATGAGATTGAACTAGGTATTGAGATACCGACGATCAAATCTCGGGCAAGTAACATACCGATGACAAAGGGAACAACGTATGTCGTTATGCGGTTTGACCGATATAGATCTTCGTAGAATATGTAGGACCCAATATGAGCATCCAAGTTCCGCTATTGGTTATTGACCGCAGACGAGTCTCGGTCATGTCTACATAGTTCTCGAACCCGTAGGGTCCGCACGCTTAACGTTCGGTGACGATCGGTAATATGAGTTTATGTGTTTTGATGTACCAAAGGTAGTTCGGAGTCCCAGATGAGATCGGGGACATGACGAGGAGTCTCGAAATGGTCGAGACGTAAAGATAGATATATTGGACGACTATATTCGGACATCGGAAAGGTTCCGAGTGATTCGGGTATTTTTCGGAGTACCGAAGAGTTACGGGAATTCACCACAGAGTATATGGGCCTTATTGGGATTTAGGGGAAAGAGAGGGGGGAGGCTGCGCCCCCCCCCCCCTCCCCCCCAAGGCCTAGTCTGAATTTGACTAGGGGTGGGGCGGCGCGCCCTCCTTCCTTCTCTGCTCTTTTCCCTTTCCTTCTCTCCTACTCCTACTACATGGAAGGGGGGAATCCTACTCCTGGTTGCAATAGCAATAGTTGCAATAATTGCTTTACTTTATCGCTATGCGATAGCAATAGTTGCAAGAGCAATAGTTGGCGAGACGACCATGTGATGACACATTGATAGAGATCAAGATGATGGAGATCATGGTGTCATGCCGGTGGCGATAGAGATCATGACGGTACTTTGGAGATGGAGATCAAAGGCGCAAGATGATCATGGCCATATCATGTCACATATTTTGATTGCATGTGATGTTTATCCTTTATGCATCTTATTTTGCTTAGTTCGGCGGTAGCATTATAAGATGAACTCTCACTAAATTTCAAGGTACAAGTGTTCTCCCTGAGTATGCACCATTGGCAAAGTTCGTCGTGCCGAGACACCACGTGATGATCAGGTGTGATAAGCTCTACGTTCACATACAACGGGTGCAAGCCAATTTTGCACACACAGAAATACTCGGGTTAAACTTGACGAGCCTAGCATATGCAGATATGGCCTCGGAACACTGAGACCGAAAGGTCGAGCGTGAATCATATAGTAGATATGATCAACATAGTGATGTTCACCATTGAAAACTACTCCATCTCACGTGATGATCGGACATGGTTTAGTTGATATGGATGACGTGATCACTTAGATGATTAGAGGGATGTCTATCTAAGTGGGAGTTCTTTAGTAATATGATTAAATTGAACTTTAATTTATCATGAACTTAGTCCTGATAGTATTTGCATATCTATGTTGTAGATCAATTGCTTGCGATGTAGCTCCCTGTTTATTTTTGATATGTTCCTAGAGAAAAATAAGTTGAAAGATGTTAGTAGCAATGATATGGACTAGCTCCGTGATCTGAGGGTTATCCTCATTGTTGCGCAGAAGTATTATGTCCTTGATGCACCGCTAGGTGACGGACCTATTGCAGGAGCAGATAGAGACGTTATGAACGTTTGATAAAGCTCGGTATGATGACTACTTGATAGTTTAGTGCACCATGCTTTACGGCTTAGAACCGGGACGTCAAAAACGTTTTGAACGCCACAGAGCATATAAGATGTTCCAAGAGCTGGAATTGGTATTTCAGACTCATGCCCGAGTCAAGAGGTATGAGACCTCTGACAAGTACTTTGCCTACAAGATGGAGGAGAATAGCTCAACCAGTGAGCATGTGCTCAGATTGTCTGAGTACTACAATCACTTGAATCAAGTGGGAGTTAATCTTCCAGATAAGATAGTGATTGACAGAGTTCTCTAGTCACTATCACCAAGCTACTAGAACTTCGTGATGAACTATAATATGCAAGGGATAACGGAAATGATTCCCAAGCTCTTCGTGATGCTGAAATCGACGAAGGTAGAAAACAAGAAAAGCATCAAGTGTTGATGGTTTACAAGACCGCTAGTTTCAAGTAAAAGGGCAAGGGAAAGAAATGGAACTTCAAGAATAATGGCAAGCAAGTTGCCACTCCCATGAAGAAGCCCAAAGCTAGACCCAAGCTTGAAAATGAGTGCTTCTGCTGCAAAGAAATGGTCATTGGAAGTGGAACTGCTCTAGATACTTGGCGGATAAGAAGGATGGCAAAGTGAACAAAGGTATATTTGATATACATGTTATTGATGTGTACTTTACTAGTGTTTATAGCAAACCTCTCGGTATTTGATACTGGTTCAGTTGCTAAAAGTAGTAACTCGAAATGGGAGTTGCAAAATAAACAAAGACTAGTTGAGGGCGAGGTGACGATGTGTTTTGGAAGTAATTCCAAGGTTGATAAGATCACCATCACACACTCCCTTTACCATCGGGATTAGTGTTGAACCTATAATAAATGTTATTTGGTGTTTGCGTTGAGCATAATATGATTGGATCATGTTTATTGCAATAATGTTGTTCATTTAAGTCAAAGAATAATTGTTATTCTGTTTACATGAATAAAACCTTCTGTGGTCATACACCCAAGGTGAATGGTTTATTGAATCTCGATCGTAGTGATACACATATTTATAATATTGAAGTCAAAAGATGCAAAGTTAATAATGATAGTGCAACTTATTTGTGGCACTGCCATTTAGGTCATATTGGTGTAAAGTGCATGAAGAAACTCCATGTTGATGGGCTTTTGGAATCACTTGATGCTTGCGAACCATGCCTCATGGGCAAGATGACTAAGACTCCGCTCTCCGGAACAATGGAGCGAGCAACTGACTTAGTGGAAATAATACATACTGTTGTATGGGGTCCGATGAGTGTTGAGGCTCGCGGCGGGTATCGTTATTTTCTAACCTTCACAGATGATTTGAGCATATATGGGTATATCTACTTGATGAAACATAAGTCTGAAACATTTGAAAAGTTCAAAGAATTTTAGAGTGAAGTGGAAAATCATCATAACAAGAAAATAAAGTTTCTACGATTTGATCGTGGAGGAGAATATTTGAGTTACGAGTTTGGTCTTCATTTGAAACAATGCGGAATAGTTTCGCAACTCACGCCACCTGGAACACCATAGTGTAATGGTGTGTCCGAACGTCGTAATCACACTTTACTAGATATGGTGCGATCTATGATGTCTCTTACTGATTTACCGCAATCATTTTGGGGTTATGCATTAGAGATAGCTGCATTTACGTTAAATAGGGCACCATCTAAATCCGTTGAGATGACACCATATGAACTATGGTTTGGCAAGAAACCAAAGCTGTCATTTCTTAAAGTTTGGGGTTGCGATGCTTATGTGAAAAAGTTTCAAACTGATAAGCTCGAACCCAAATCGGAGTAGTGCGTTGATGTCTACTACACAACCTTCTTCTTGTAGACGTTGTTGGGCCTCCAAGTGCAGAGGTTTGTAGGAAAGTAGCAAATTTCCCTCAAGTGGATGACCTAAGGTTTATCAATCTGTAGGAGGCGTAGGATGAAGATGGTCTCTCTCAAGCAACCCTGCAACCAAATAACAAAGAGTCTCTTGTGTCCCCAACACACCCAGTACAATGGTAAATTGTATAGGTGCACTAATTCGGCGAAGATATGGTGATACAAGTGGTATATGGATAGTAGATAAAGGTATTTGTAATCTGAAATTATAAAAACAGCAAGGTAACTAATGATAAAAGTGAGCGTAAATGGTATTTCAATGCGTTGAAACAAGGCCTAGGGTTCATACTTTCGCTAGTGCAAGTTCCCTTAACAATGATAACATAATTGGATCACATAACTATCCCTCAACATGCAACAAAGAGTCACTCCAAAGTCACTAATAGTGGAGAACAAACGAAGAGATTATGGTAGGGTATGAAACCACCTCAAAGTTATTCTTTCCAATCAATCCGTTGGGCTATTCCTATAAGTGTCACAAACAGCCCTAGAGTCCGTACTAGAATAACACCTTAAGACACAAATCAACCAAAACCCTAATGTCACCTAGATACTCCAATGTCACCTCAAGTATCCGTGGGTATGATTATATGATATGCATCACACAATCTCAGATTCATCTATTCAACCAACACATAGAACCTCAAAGAGTGCCCCAAAGTTTCTACCGGAGAATCACGACGAAAACATGTGCCAACCCCTATGCATAGGTTCATGGGCGGAACTCGCAAGTTGATCACCAAAACATACATCAAGTGAATCACGTGATATCCCATTCTCACCAAAGATACGCATGGCAAGACATGCATCAAGTGTTCTCAAATCTTTAAAGACTCAATCCGATAAGATAACTTCAAAGGGGAAACTCAATCCATTACAAGAGAGTAGAGGGGGGAAGAAACATCATAGGATCCAAATATAATAGCAAAGCTCGCGATACATCAAGATCGTATCATCTCAAGAACACGAGAGAGAGAGAGAGATCGAACACATAGCTACTGGTACATACCCTCAGCCCCAAGGGAGAACTACTCTCTCCTCGTCATGGAGAGCACCGGGATGATGAAGATGGCCACCGGAGAGGGATTCCCCCTCCGGCAGGGTGCCGGAACGGGTCTAGATTGGCTTTCGGTGGCTACGGAGGCTTCTGGCGGCGGAACTCCCGTTCTATTGTGCTCTCGGATGTCTTTAGGGTATATGGAGATATATAGGCGGAAGAAGTACGTCAGGGGGCCCACGAGGGTGGAGGGCCTGCCCTAGGGGGGTGGGCGCGACCCCCTACCTCGTGGCCTCCTCGAAGCTTCCCTTACGTAGACTCCAAGTCTTTTGGGTTTCTTCTGGTCCAAAAATAAGTTCCGTGAAGTTTCAGGTCAATTGGACTCCGTTTGATTTTCCTTTTTTGCGATATTCTAAAACACGCAAAAAACAAAAACTGGCACTGGGCTCTGGGTTAATAGGTTAGTCCCAAAAAATTATATCAAAGTGTATAATAAAGCCCATAAACATCCAAAACATTAGATAATATAGCATGGAGCAATCAAAAATTATAGATACGTTGGAGACGTATCAGCATCCCCAAGCTTAATTCCTGCTCGTCCTCGAGTAGGTAAATGATAAAAACAGAATTTTTGATGCGGAGTGCTACTTGGCATAATTTCAATGTAATTCTTCTTAATTGTGGCATGAATATTCAGATCCATAAGATTCAAGACAAAACTTCATATTCACATAAAAATAATAATACTTCAAGCATACTAACTAAGCAATTATGTCTTCTCAAAATAACATGGACAAAGAAAGTTCATCCCTACAAAATCATATAGTTTAGTCATGCTCCATTTTCATCACACAAGAATGCTGTCATCATGCACAACCCCGATGACAAGCCAAGCAATTGTTTCATACTTTAGTAATCTCAAACCTATAAACTTTCACGCAATATATGAGCGCGAGCCATGGACATAGCACTATGGGTGGAATAGAATATGATGATGGGGGTTATGTGGAGAAGACAAAAAAGGAAGAAAGTCTCACATCAACGAGGCTAATCAATGGGCTATGGAGATGTCCATTGATTGATGTTAATGCGAGGAGTAGGGATTGCCATGCAACGGATGCACTAGAGCTATAAATGTATGAAAGATCAACAAAAGAAACTAAGTTGGTGTGCATCCAACTTGCTTGCTCACGAAGACCTAGGGCACTTGAGGAGGCCCATTGTTGGAATATACAAGCCAAGTTCTATAATGAAAAATTCCCACCAGTATATGAAAGTGACTAAACAAGAGACTCTCTATCATGAAGATCATGGTGCTACTTTGAAGCACAAGTGTGGTAAAGGATAGTAGCATTATCCCTTCTCTCTTTTTCTCTCATTTTTATTTATTTTTTCAAAAAATTTTGGGCCTTCTCTTTTTTTGGCCTTCTCTTTTTTTATGGCCTTTTTTTATTCCTCACATGGGACAATGCTCTAGAAATGATGATCATCACACTTTTATTTATTTACAACTCAATGATTACAACTCGATACTAGAACAAAGTATGACTCTATATGAATGCCTCTGGCGGTGTACCGGGATATGCAATGAATCAAGAGTGACATGTATGAAAGAATTATGAACGGTGGCTTTGCCACAAATACTATGTCAACTACATGATCATGCTAAGCAATATGACAATGATGAATGTGTCATGATAAACGGAATGGTGGAAAGTTGCATGGCAATATATCTCGGAATGGCTATGGAAATGCCATAATAGGTAGGTATGGTGGCTGTTTTGAGGAGGACATAAGGAGGTTTATGTGTGAAAGAGCGTATCATATCACGGGGTTTGGATGCACCGGCTAAGTTTGCGCCAACTCTCAATGTGAGAAAGGGCAATGCACGGTACCGAAGAGGCTAGCAAGGATGGAATGGTGAGAGTGCATATAATCCATGGACTAAACATTAGTCATAAAGAACTCACATACTTATTGCAAAAATCTACAAGTCATCAAAAACCTCGGTACTATGCGCATGCTCCTAGGGGGGTAGATTGGTAGGAAAAGACCACCGCTCGTCCCCGACCGCCACTCATAAGGAAGACAATCAAATAACACCTCATGTTTCAAATTTGTTGCATAACGTTTACCATACGTGCATGCTACGGGACTTGCAAACTTCAACACAAGCATTTCTCAATTTCACAACTACTCAACTAGCACGACTTTGATATTATTACCTCCATATCTCAAAACAATCATCAAGCATCAAACTTCTCTTAATATTCAAAACACTCTTAAGAAATTTTTACTAACTTTGAATACCTAGCATATTAGGATTTTAAGCAAATTACCATGCTATTAATACTCTCAAAATAATCTAAGTGAAGCATGAGAGAACAATAGTTTCTATAAAACAAATCCACCACCGTGCTCTAAAAGATATAAGTGAAGTACTAGAGCAAAACTATATAACTCAAAAGATATAAGCGAAGCACATAGAGTATTCTAAAAAATTTCAAATCATGTATGGCTCTCTCAAAAGGTGTGTACAGCAAGGATTATTGTGTTAAACTAACAAGAAAAGACTCAAATCATACAAGACGCTCCAAGCAAAACACATATCATGTGGCGAATAAAAATATAGCTCCAAGTAAAGTTACCGATAGAAGTAGACGAAAGAGGGGATGCCTTCCGGGGCATCCCCAAGCTTTGGATTTTAGGTGTCCTTAGATTATATTGGGGGTGCCATGGGCATCCCCAAGCTTAGGCTCTTGCCACTCCTTGTTCCATAATCCATCAAATCTTTACCCAAAACTTGAAAACTTCACAACACAAAACTTAAAGTAGAAAATCTCGTGAGCTCCGTTAGCGAAAGAAAATAAAAGATCACTTCAAGGTACTGTAATGAACTCATTATTTATTTATATTGGTGTTATACCT
>NC_053028.1:156798431-156814469 GCF_003073215.2 Triticum urartu
CTGAACAGGCTACTTTGCCTCTGCTGCAAGGGCCGCAGTGTGCTCTTCTGTACGGAGCGAGCATTCTGTGTTTCCATTTACTGTTATGACCCCGCGGGGTCCTGGCATCTTGAGCTTGAGGTATGCGTAATGCGGCACTGTGTTGAATTTTGCAAATGATGTCCGTCCGAGCAGTGCATGATAGCCACTGCGAAACGGGACGATGTCGAAGATTAACTCTTCGCTTCGGAAGTTATCCGGTGATCCGAAGACCACTTCCAGTGTGATTGAGCTGTGCAATGGGCCTCTACACCTGGGATGACACCTTTAAAGGTGGTTTTGCTGGGTTTGATCCTTGAGGGATCGATACCCATTTTCGCATTGTATTCCTGATAAAGCAGGTTCAGGCTGCTGCCGCCGTCCATAAGGACTCGAGTGAGGTGAAATCCGTCAATGATGGGGTCTAGGACCAGTGCGGCGGATCCGCCATGACGGATGCTAGTGGGGTGGTCCCTGCGATCGAAGGTGATCCAGCAGACCATGGGTTGAACTTCGGGGCGACGGGCTCCATCGCGTAGACGTCCCTTAGTGCACGCTTCCGCTCCCTCTTGGGAATGTGGGTTGCGTTCTATCATGTGCTACCTGTGCTCCTTATTTTCTCCTCTGTGTTCGCTGCCTACCGTTAACGTCTTTCGGTTCTCAAGCTGTTTTTGTACTACATCTTACATCTGGACTACCCTTCTCATCTTTTCCCCGGTTTATACACCCCTTTAATCCGATATCCTATCGTCGCTTTTGCTCTTCGACACTTTATTCCGTATCAATTATTATTTGTCATCGTTATTATCCATCCGTCATACTTTATGTATTCTTACGTCTTGTGTACTGACGTTATTTTGCTGCTCTTTTCTTTTTTTTTATGGTTCTCATTTTTTTTCTTATCCTTTGTATTGTTGTTTATTCTCATCGTTTTACACTATATACTCGTCTAGATTGGACATTGAGTTATGATCCATCTTCTTCTTGGCGTAAATGTCCAAGTCATCTCTTTGCTCCTCTGGGGCATTGAAACTTCTGCCCTCAGCCACTGTGATTGGTACCTTGTACCCTCAGACATCCATGTAATCCTCTGCCATCCGGATAAAAGTGAGCTGTGGAGTAGAACTGCATGATGAGTTCCTCGTTCCACTTTGTGAGCTTCTGCCCAACAAAGTCCTCTACTCCACACGCTCTGAAGCTGTCCTGAACTCCTGGGTAGTACTCTTCATTCTCCTTGATTATAGGTCCAGTCGACCCATCTCATGTCACAAACGATTGGCTTCTTGTCAAGCAAAACAGTCTCATAAAATCTTGTTGCTCCTTGGTGTGAAATCTGTAATCCACGGCAGTCCTTCTCCTAGAAGCATATGCTTTCTCCATTCCTGAGCCCTGAGTCTCTCCTGAGCTTCATGTCCTCAGCCACAGGATGAGCATCATTGTTGTGGTCTGGGATCTTGGGCTTGAGCTTCCGAAGGACACTCTCTTCCTCTTCTTCAATCTTCAGGCACTGGGGCCTTGTTCTTTTCTGCAGCAGGTATACTCCTTGTGTTTCTCTCTTGGAGCTGTCTTAGGCTTAGATGCAGCCTTAGGAGCTTCCTTGGGCTTGGATGCAGCCTTCCTGACCTTATGGCATCTCCCATAAGTTTGGCTGCCTTGGGCGCTGGTGCAGCAAGCGCCTCTTCTTCCTCCTCCTCTTCTACCATGATGGAGGCTCTCCCAAGCACTTTGGCTACAGTCTTCTTTACTCTCTCTTTCCTCTTTTTGCCCTCAGCAGCAATGGGCTCAATGGGAGCAGGTGCAGGCTTCTCAGTTGAGGCTCTAGCCTTTGACATTGGCTGCCTCCCTGCTGGCCTCTTGACTTTCAGGCCTGGCTTTGAGCCTTGAGCTGGCTCAACCCTTTTGGAAGTGGCCTCTTCCTCTGCCACATAGTCTTCATCCTCAGAATCAGACGTTCTCTTCTTCCTTTGACGTGTGGCAGCCTTAGGCAGATTGCTGGGTGTGCTCCTGCTGCCATCATCAGAAGAACTTGAGGGGCTAGTGCCCTCACTCATCACAACTTGCTGCTCTGAGAGGTTTTGGCTGTCACTTTGATCAGACATGTTGCAAACTGACTGCTGACCCTGTGAATAGATTATGATAAGATAGAGTGGATGAGCATCACAAAAAGCAGAGATTTTTGCAAAAGATTAATTCAAAAACTTAGTTTTAGTTTTCCACAGAAAGCATCTCGGATCTACCGATTTTCAAACTCGGTGACACCGAAGCAGTTTTGGCACCAGAACTGGTGAACTCGGTCAGACCGAGTCACAGTTCGGTGGCACCGAGACTGCTAGGGTTTCACAGAATTCCAAAATCGGTCGCACCGATAAGTTATTCTCGGTCAGACCGAGTTCACTTGTGCAATGGCAAAGCCAGATCGGTGGGACCGAGTTTTTCAACTCGGTGGGTCCGAGATGGTTTCGGCGGAAACCTAACCCTAAAATTTTCGAATTCAAACCTAATCTACGACGTTATTGACTGGATAGGAGTGTTTCAATCGTGGCAAGAATCATGATCACAATGTGCTAGGAATCGGAGTGGGAGAATAGCACAAAGATCGAGTCCATACCCTAGTTCGGCGGAGACTCGCTACGGCGGCAACGGCGGGGCTGAATTCCGTTGACGGCGGCGGAGACCAGCGACTGGAGGCTGCTGGCGGCGAGGAGACGATCCGGAGACCAAGGGCAGAGCAGGCTATCGCGCGGGCGAGGAGGTTCGGAGAAATTTCCAAAATTCTGCCCGTCACTATATATAGCCCGACCCTGTCGGTGTGACCGAGTGGAACAACTCGGTGGCACCGAGATGCAAAACTGTGTAGCAGTTATTGCAACTCGGTGTGACCGAAAAGTTCAAATCGGTTGCACCGAGATCAAAAACCTAGATCAACTTAATGAACTCGGTAGGACCGAAAATGGAGTATCGGTCAGACCGAGATTCATAAAGAGGTTTTGGAAGTTTAAGTCTATGACGAATCGGGGACTCCGAGCGCTCCTCACACAGAGTGGTTCGAATCTGACTTGATCAAATTTTGTGATGCAGCATGAATAGAGTTTGAGACGAGAAAAGCATAGATAGCTAGAGAAGGTTCTTAGGCATTCTTGTCCATCCACTTGGCAAAGAGAAATAATAATCAAAATCAAACAACAAGTGGATGTCCTCGAATGAGTAAATATGCAACACATGCTCACACAATAAAATGGCAAATGAAATATGTGGCAAAGCATGCACAAACAATTCTAGCATCTATCAAGCAATTGGCGATGACTAGGTCATCTATATATGAGTATATTGACTTAGGAGTCAAATGAGAACATTTGATCATAGGTCATACTCATCGTTTAAGCACAAGTGGGGTTACCACTTTTACATAAAGCATGTTTTGTTCACACCTTTAGAGTTGCTTTAGCTCAGTTTTAGAGTAAAGCTCCCCTAGATGTGATATCCCCCTAAGAGGGATGAACTAACCTTGGGTTTTGTCGATGATGACTTATGTAGATATTGAAGATGTGGATGCTCAATGTTGATGTAGATCTCTTGGAGCTATCCTTGAGTGAATTGCACTTTCAATACCTACATGGGTTAGTCCCACAAGGAACAAACAAGGATATCCATAGACATAGAGTGATGCACACAAGATGATGTCCATGAAAACTTTTAGGTTACCTTGTCCCTTGTCTTACCAACAAGAGGGTTTGTGACTCCTTGAACTAGTGCAAGATGTGGAAGTTGATTGCACTTGTTCTTGCCAAAATGATAAGAGTGAAGTATGTTGGCGGAGTCACCCTCAAGAACTCTCTAGTTCTTCTTCTTTTGGATCCACATCATCTTGATGGGAATCCTTGGAGTTGTAGTCGTACTTGATGAGGTGGAACTTGAAGTAGTCTTGGGAATCCACTTGACTAAGGTCTTAGGAGCTTCTTCAAATGCATCAATTTCCTCTTGAAGCTTGTCCTTGCCTTTTTGCTTGTAGTCTTGTGGTGGAAGATCATCTTGAGCTTGTGTCCCTTTGAATAACTTCTCTTGTTGAGGGACAAACTTCGTCTTGGGGTATTGATCTTCTTCCCATTCAACTCCATTGGCATTGAACTTTCGTTCAAAACCAACACCTTGATTCTTCCGGTGCATTCCTTGCTTGCGCACAATTTCCTCGAATTGCTTACTCCCGGCAAGGCTTTTGTACACTCCTTTCTCTATAATTCCCTTCAATAAGCTATTTTCTTGCTCAAGTGTAACTTGGCTAAGAGAATCATTAGTGGAATCAAGAGAACTACTAGAAGCAACAATATTGGATTTAGCATGATCATTGTTACTACTAGAGGAAGAATCTTTCTTGTTAGACTTGACTTGAGGCATGTAAGTGGATAAGAGTAAACGCTTGGCAATGTAAGAAGAACTTTTCTTGCGGAGATCATCATTGATTGCCTTTAAGAACTCATGCTCTTGCTCAAGATTGAGCTTTTCAAAGCGTAGTTCTCATGAGCTCTTAAAAGTTCTCGATGATCTTCGAAGATAGTGTCATGAGCTAACTTAAGAGTTTTTAGTTCTTTAGTTAGAGCCTCAATCTTCTCCTTATCATTGTCATTCGTTTTATCTTGATTAGCATGATTAATTGTCTTTCATCATAGTATTCATCACTAGGTTGTCACCAAGCAATCATCAGCTAACAAGTCATCTTCATCACTATTGAAATCAACATACTCGGGGTGTGTTACCTTAGGACCTTTGGCCATGAAGCATCTTCCAATTCCTTCATTTGGTGAGTCAAATATGTCGTAGGAGTTGGTTGACACAAGTGCTAGACCGGCAACACCTTCATCTTGAGTATCTTCGGAGTCGGAGTGATAACTTCTCTCGGAGTGGCTGTCGGAGTCGGAGCCGGATACCCATTCACCAACATGAGCTTGATGTCTTCGTCTTGTGTAGCTCCTTGATGATTTTTCCTTCCTTTCCGAATCCTTGCTTCTCCGTGAGTATCTTCGTTCATAACGATCATCTCTACTCCTTCTCTCTCTTGGTGGTGATCCTTTGCTTCTTCTTTTTGGAGAATCTTCTCTTCTCTTGTAGGGAGCCGTACACTCATTGGAATAGTGTCCGGGTCTGGTTCCACAATTGTAACAGTTTCGCTCTCTCACTAGAAGATCTTTTGTCATTGTAGGACCTTGATGGAGCTTCTATCTTTGCTTCTACTCTTGTAGAACTTGTTGAAGTTCTTCACCATTAAGCTCAATTCTTCATTGAAGTTTGTTTCTCACTTGATGATGTAGGGCTTCACATGAGGCTTTGTAGGCACCACTTGATTTGTTGTGAAGTTCCTCTTTATCCTTAAGTGACATCTCATGAGCAACAATTCTTCCAATCACCTCCGTTGGCTTGAGATCTTTGTAATTGGGCATCATTTGGATCAATGTGCACATGGTATCATATTTTCCATCCAAGGCTCTTAGAATCTTCTTGATGATGAATCTATCGGTCATCTCTTCACTTCCTAAGCCGGCAATCTCATTTGTGATGAGAGCAAGCCTAGAGTACATTTCAGCGACACCTTCACCATCCTTCATCTTGAACTTGTCAAGTTGACTTTGAAGCACATCCAACTTGGATTCCTTGACGGAGTCGGTACCTTCGTGCATATCAATCAAAGTGTCCCAAATTTCCTTTGCATTCTCAAGCGGCTGATTTTGTTGAATTCTTCGGGGCACAATCCGTTGAAGAGAATATCACAAGCTTGAGCATTGTATTGCAACATCTTCAACTCATCCGCGGTAGCTTCACGGTTTGGTTCTCTCCCATCAAAGAAGTCACCTTGCAAACCAACACACACAATAGCCCAAACAGGGGTTATGTCCAAGAATATGCATTTTCATTTTATGCTTCCAACTAGCAAAATTAGTACCATCAAAGTAAGGACCTCTACGGTGATAATTTCCCTCGCTAGACGCCATACTCTCCTAGGTTGTGAAACCAAGGCTATGACCACCAAAAGCTATGGAGATCAAGCAAATGGAGACCAAAGCTCTGATACCACTTGTAGGATCGAAAGTATGTCTAGAGGGGGGGTGGATTAGACTACTTGACCAAATAAAAACTTAACCTTTTCCCAATTTTAGTTCTTGGCAGATTTTAGCTAATTTTAAGGACAAGTCAAGCAATCATCACACAATTCAAGCAAGCATGCAAAGAGTATATTGGCAGCGGAAAGTAAAGCATGCAACTTGCAAGAATGTAAAGGGAAGGGTTTGGAGAATTCAAACGCTATTGGAGACACGGATGTTTTTCCCGTGGTTCGGATAGGTGGTGCTATCCTACATCCACGTTGATGGAGACTTCAACCCACGAAGGGTAACGGTTGCGCGAGTCCACACAGGGCTCCACCCAAGGGCAACGGTTGCGCGAGTCCACGAAGGGCTCCACCCACGAAGGGTCCACGAAGAAGCAACCACCCACAAAGGGTCCACGAAGAAGCAACCTTGTCTATCCCACCATGGCCATCGCCCACGAAGGACTTGCCTCACTAGCGGTAGATCTTCACGAAGTAGGCGATCTCCTTGCCCTTACAAACTCCTTGGTTCAACTCCACAATCTTGTCGGAGGCTCCCAAGTGACACCTAGCCAATCTAGGAGACACCACTCTCCAAGAAGTAACAAATGGTGTGTTGATGATGAACTCCTTGCTCTTGTGCTTCAAATGATAGTCTCCCCAACACTCAACTCTCTCTCACATTAGGATTTGGATTTGGTGGAAAGAAGATTTGAGTGGAAAGCAACTTGGGAAGGCTAGAGATCAAGATTCATATGGTAGGAATGGAATGTCTTGATCTCAACACATGAGTAGGTGGTTCTCTCTCAGAACAAATGAGTTGGAATGATGTGTGTGTTCTGATGGCTCTCTCACTGAATGAGAAAGAGGTGGAGGGGTATATATAGCCTCCACACAAAATCCAACCGTTACACAGTTTTCCAATCTCGGTGGGACCGAATCATAAAACTCGGTCAGACCGAAAATGATAAACCTAGTGACCGTTAGGAATTTCGGTGGGACTGACATGCAACTCGGTAGGACCGATTCGGTTAGGGTTTGGGCATAACGTAATCTCGGTGAGACCGATTACACAAACTCGGTGAGACCGAATTTGGTAATTAGCTAACCAGAGAGTTGGTCAGGCAAACTCGGTGGGACCGATTTGCTCTTTCGGTGAGACCGAGTGGAACTCGGTGAGACCGAAAAGTTACAAAGGGGAAACACTGAGTTTACATTGCAATCTCGGTGGGACCGATTCGCTCTTTCGGTAGACCGAAAAGTTACGAAAGGGAAACAGAGAGTTTGCAACCCCATCTCGGTGAGACCGAGATCCTTATCGGTAGAACCGAATGCTAGGGTTTGGCAGTGGCTAATGACAAGTGAAACTCGGTGGCGCCGGATAGGAAGAATCGGTAGGACCGAGTTTGGCTTAGAGTTTAGGTCATATGTGGATATGGGAAAGTAGTTGAGGGTTTTGGAGCATATCATTAAGCACATGAAGCAAGAGGCTCATTAAGCAACACCTCATCCCTCCTTGATAGTATTGGCTTTTCCTATGGACTCAATGTGATCTTGGATCACTAAAATATAAAATGAAGAGTCTTGAGCTTTTGAGCTTGAGCCAATCCTTTGTCCTTCAGCACTTTTGGGTTCCACTTTCACATCCATGCCATGCCAATCATTGAGCTTTCCTGAAATAATCATCTTGGAAATAGCATTAGCTCAATGAGCTATATGTTGTTATGCATTACCAAAACCACCTAGGGATAGTTGCACTTTCATCAGGCGACTTCCAGAAATCACACGCGAGCATCGACCTATCCTGACCTAGAGCCATGTGATCCTCAGCACCGATGAAAATCCAGAGGACCTGCTGAAAAGAAAATGTTGAAGTTCCCGATCGGCCTATGACCCACCGCCACGCCATGAACTGCGGCACTCCCAGCCACTGAAGAAACATTGCAGGGCATCCACTTCCGTGGCGCGCGCCACCGCACGGCGACGCCACTGAAAAGGAACCCGTGGAAGAAATCAGGGGCAAACTGCATCAGTTGTGCCCTCAAAGACTCCACCCCACGCATGATCACTCCTCGTTTAAGACTAAATCTGACCCACCAAATCGTGTCACTCCAATCCTTCCATATGCATCCAGATGTGAAGAAGACCAAGGTGCAGAGCGTGCTGCAGTGAAGAAAAGGAAAGCATCAGGCTGCTTGCTTCAGATTCTTCAGCTCCGAAAGAAAATGAAGCCTATGACAAGTTCATTTGCACATCCGATTGATGTTGTTCCCATCTCAACCAGGACATCAAAGGACCTTGTTCCTTTTGATGAAGAATATGTGATCCCCAGCGGATCTGATGAAGAAACTCATTCTGCTGCCTCGTCTGAACCATTGGATGAAGAAATTGAAGTGGATGCGATCCCTTCAACACCTATCATCTCCTCGCCTATGCCTTCAGTTCACAGCTGAAGAGGTTGGCATTGAAGAAATGGAAGATGATGATGTGGACATTGGCTGCTCCACACCCGTCATCAGTGATGAATTCTGGGAAAGTCAGCATCCAAACTCTCCAATGTTAACTCCTCTACAACAAATTCCTCAGTCCCCCACACAAACTTTTCACATGGGCTCTGAAGAAACTCATCCCACTGCATCTGTCCATGAGGAAATTCCAACCACTAGCGCTGAAGAAACTGCTGCTGCTGAACAAACCAACGACGCAGACTGCCACTGAGGAGGAACCCAGAAATTCCTCAGCCTGAAGAACTACGATTGAGATTCCTGAGGTCGTGATGCAACTCACTGACACTCCTCTGCCGAAGCCAAAGGATCCATTCTCACGCAAGCAAAAGTTCAAGGCTGATGATTTCTTCGGGAGCACGTATTCTTCGAAGATTACAACCCATATGACTCTGCTCGCATTAGGAAGAGGCGTTTCTGGACTGCTAGTCAAGCCAATTTCTATTCCTCTGTGATGTTCAACAAGGAGAAGATTTTCTACCATGAGCATATTCCTCACGTGGATATGGAATCTCTGCCGTGCTTCGCACCAGTCCTCAGTGTTCTTCACGACGCTGGGCTGCTCAACTTTTGCTCTGACATCTGCGATTGGAATGAGGAACTGATTCTTCAATTCTATGCAATGCTGCACATCACCGGAGATGTTGAAGATGTGAATTCATGGGTGCTAGACTGGATGTCTGAAAACACTCACTACACTGCACCAGCCTCTGAATTGCTTCGTGCTCTACCACTCAGTCCTCCCCTTGAAGAAGCTCGCTGCATCTACAGTGAACCTGAGCTCACACATCATTACATGCAGGTGCTGATGAAACCTTTAAAGCCAGGTCAAGCACCAAGAACCAAATTCCTCGTGAAGGAATTGCTGTACGTGCCCAGAACTGTCTATCGTATTCTTACGAGGACAATCAGTCCTATCAAAGGCCACGACTCATCTGATGAGGAAATTGTTGGCATCATGAAGAATCTGGTATTCAACATCGTTCATGGCATTCCTGTCAATTATCACGATTTCTTCATGAGGACTGTGGAAAATGTTGCACTGTCTCCGTTTGAGCTAAAGCCTTATGCACCTTGGATTATGAGATTCCTCAGGACAACGTCTTCACTCCACTACAAAGCTGATTTCCAGAATCACCTCAGCTACTTGCCCCCAATTGAAGTACTCAAGCAGACATATTCCTCAGTTGATGGAAAGGGCAAGGCACCAGCTATAATACATGAAGGCATTCGTCCATTGGATGGTCAGTTTCGCAAAGCTGCATCTTATTCCACCAATGATGACTCTGCCACACATGACTCTGCCAATGCACCCAAGTCCACTCCTCAAGACACTGCTCCGCGCGTGATGACTGACCGTGAACTTCTGCTTAGTCTTCACCAGAAGGTGGATCAAAATCACAAATGGGTTAAGCGTCAGTTTCGTTCACTTCTTCACAACATGACTGCCACACACAATGAAGTGAAGAAAAACCACTACTACCTCCATCAAGTCTTCGGTCGCACCTGGGCAATCTGTCACATCTGTATGGTGAAGAAGATCTGAAGAACATGGGTCTTAATGAAGATTTTGACTGGTCTGCACCTCCACCGAAGAAATTCAAGAAGGTCAAGGTTCCTTCTCTGGTGGCCAGCTCATATTCTTCATCGCGCGACACTGATGAACATGAAGATTTGGACGACACTGCGGCAGGCCCTACATCAACAAACGACCCCAACAACGCTGGCGCTCCTTCATCAACATGATTATCTTCAGGGGCGTTAGTCCTCATTTTCGATCCTTTTGGTCATTCGATGACAAAGGGGGAGAAATATGAGTTAGTCTTCAAGCGGGTCTACTATATGGGCGTTTTTTTTGCTAAGTTACAACTCTCGTTCTTCTGAAACTTTATTGGATCGAGTTGTAATCTTAAACCCGATGGTGCTCTGATACTTTTGATGCACTGTGCTCTGATACTTTTGATGCACTATTCTGCATGCTTATTCCTTGTTAATATTATTGCACGCATGCTGAATTTCATCAGGCACCATATTTCATCATGCATTTCAAATTCTTCATATTATATGTTAAATGCGTGTATGAATTACAAGATATAGGGGGAGATCTCCATGATTCAACTCTTCAAGTGTGCATTGCTTCAAAAGCAAATTCCTCACTATGCACATCTTCAGGGGGAGTTCTTCTATATCTTGCAATCAAATTCCTCAATATCAGTATTTACACTTCATATGTTTATCCCCGTTGAAAACTTAACCTATATTGTCATCAATCACCAAAAAGGGGAGATTGTAAGTGCATCTAGTGCCCCTTAGTGATTTTGGTGTATTGAAGACTTATAGGTTAAGGGACTAATGCGTGTGTGAGTGTACACAGGTCTATAAGTCTATGAGGAGTTTGATATTTACAGGAAAAGTCGACCCCTAAAAATGAATATCTTCGACTGAAGATTTTGGTATTTCTGAAGACTTTCATGAAGACTTTGAAAGTGAAGAAATTGGTGTGTCCGTGAAGACTTGATATTCATGCGAGAAATATGAAGCTTGAAGACTTTCGTTTTCATAGTTTTGTTTTTCTCTTTCTTGAGTCATAGGAAACACCGTACTGTTAAAGGGGGTCGAGGAAATACTAAGGAAAATTTCCATGTGATGCTCAACTCAAAATCCTACACCTACCAATCCCTTCGAGTGAAGCCATTGGAAATCTCATACAGTTCAGTCAATTTCTTCAGTGACAGAGACGAAGTTCTTCTGGTCTCTGAGGAATTTGTTCTGACTGAGGAGTTAGGAATTCGCCAGTGCGGATTGCCTACACAGTGAGGAACATGATAGCCCTGAGGATTTTGCTACTCAAAATTCCGACCGTTGCTGTGCTATGCGCCAGCTGTCCCAAAATATCTATCCACCTAACGGTCATATCATTGAAGGGCATTTATGTCTTATCATGTCGGGCTGCTCCCTAGGCTATAAATAGCCGCCCCCTACAACCACTAGCTGGTTGGCTGCTCCGAGAGAAACTGACACTTGTCATTTGAGAGCAACCCATCCTCCGAGGACTTTGAGCGAAAATCATCAAGTGAGGAAAACCAAAAACCCCAACACCTACAAACCCCAAGTGATTGAGCATCACTGAAGAGATTGATCCTGAGTGGATCCGACGCTTGTTACCTTTGAAGACTGTGCTTCTTCCAGACGGTTAGGCATCATGGTCTAGAGCATCCAAGAGGAATTGTGGATCGCCGAGTGACCAAGTTTGTGAAGGTTTGGAAGTCGCCTGAAGACTTACCACGAGTGATTGGATGAGGTCTGTGTGACCTTAGTTCAAGGAGAATACGGTGAGGACTGGGTGTCTTGGACTAAGTGTCCTTGACTGGGTGTCCGGGACTGTGTGTCCTCGAGTTTAAATACTCAGCCGCTCCAACCAGACGTACAACTGAGACAGCAGTTGGAACTGGTCTACCAAATCATTGTCTTCAGCGAGCTTACTGGTTTTATTTCCTCAACTCTTTCATTTCCTCATAACTGTGTTGTATGTTTGTTCATATCTATGTTTGAAGACTTTGACTGTAGACTTTCTCAATTTCCTCAGTTCAATTTCTTCAGTCTGTTTGTCTTCATCCTGAGTTATCCTGTGATTACGCTTCCTGTACTCTGTTCCTGTCTTCATTTCATCATGATGACTATGCTTGTATTTTGTTATGTTTACTTTTGAGTACTTATTCCACTGTTAGTAGTTCTTCGCTAAGGAATTTCCTCACCAGCAAATTCCTCAGTGAATAATTTTTCATAAAAATAGCCTATTCACCCCCCTCTAGTCGATATAACGCACTTTCAAACCTTGTTTGCTGTTACTATGGATAGTTCTTCCTCTATCGCTTGCACTCTCGTGAACGAGGTTCTCAGCTTTAAAAAAAGGGGAGGAGAAAATTTAAAAGATGCTTGGTATAGGATTTGCAATGCTCATACCAGATCTACCCATAAGCAATCCACCGTTGTTCTTCTTTGTTGGTTTTATGTTGGCATCACCACTTGGTATAGATTCATCCTTGATACGATTACCGGTGGAAATTTCTTGATGTGTCCGTCTCTTGATGCTTTTAATGCTATGGGAAATTTAGTGGGATCACCACCTCTCATAATTAATGAAACAACATTGACTCTTGAGCATTTTATGGAGAGACTAGATGTCATTGAGAAGAAAATGCTCACCGAAGATCATATGTAAATTATAGATAAGAAGTTGCATAATTTTACCACTAATATTCGGTCAAAAGTGGGAGATATTTTTAAGTTGTTAAAAGAGAAGGGTACCTTAATCCATGAAAGAATAGAAGAAAGTCCGTTTCAGATTGATAAATTAGAAGAAATCTTTAGTAATCTAAGCACGTATTTTGCTTCCGTTAAAACTATCGAAAAAACTCCGTTAAGGAGGAGTAGATCCAAAGAACAAGGGTGCAACTTATAGTAATTGTAATAATGGAGATCTTAACATGATTAGTGTTCACCCGGAGTTTGTTGAAGTGATAAGAGATCCCTTTTGCAAGAATGAAATCTTTCAATTTATTCCTAGGAGTATTGTTATTTAAGATCTTTATGCTAAATCTCTGAAGGATCCTAAGACTTTGATTGAAAAGTTGGACAAGGATGACAAAACTTAGATCCTTGCTTTATGCCTAGCTAAGGGCGTAAAACTATAGAGCTTGTTGGGAGGCAACCCAATGAATAAATTTTATTTTTGCTTTTTGCTTTCTATTCATGTGTGTTAGCACAATTATGGTACTGTTATAATTGTGTTTTTCCGGTTTAGTTAGTGTTCGTGCCAAGTAAAGCCTTTAGGATCTTCTTGGTGATAGTTGTTTGATCTTGCTGAAAAAACAGAAACTTTTACGCTCACGAAATTAATTTTCATGTTTTATCAGAGAGCGATAAAATACCCATTCCACTTGCAGTAGATCAATATACAAATTGCTCAGGCCTTCCTAAGTTTTAAGAATTTTTGGAGTTACAGAAGTATGGGAAATAGTCAGATTGCTACAGACTATTCTGTTTTGACGGATTCTGTTTTCTTTGTGTTGTGTTCTTATTTTGATGGCTCTATGGTTTTCTTTGATGAGTTTTTTTCCATAGAAAAGTTGGAATGTAGTAGATATAATACAAAACAAAATATGAATTGCTTTGATACAGTACTTATAGTAGTGGTTTATTATTCTTATACTAACGGATCTCACGAAAGTTTTGTTGAGTTTTGTGTGATTGAAGTTTTCAAGTTTTGGGTTATCTTACGATGGATGATGGAAGGATGGAAGAGCCTAAGCTTGGGGATGCCCCGGCATCCCAAGCTTTTATCCAAAATGAGAAACCAACTAAGCTTGGGATGCCCCCGAGTGGCATCCCCGCTTTCTTCCAACGATCATCGGTATTTTACTCGAAACTATATTTTTATTCGTCACATGATATGTGTTTTGCTTGGAGCATCTTGTATGATATGAGTCTTTGCTTGTTTTATTTTTGTTTTAAGTCATCAATCCTTGCTGGACACACCTATTTGAGAGAGCCAAAATTATGTCATGACTTGTTAGAATTGCTCTCTATGCTTCACTTAAATTTTTATGAGCAATGGACTTGCTCTAGTGCTTCACTTATATCTTTTTGAGCATGGTGTGCTTTAGTATTTTTGAAGAAATGCTCTGTTGCTTCACTTAGATTTATTTGAGAGTTAGTAAAATTTTCAAAAAATTCTCTGTTGCTTCACTTAAATTAATTTGAGAGAAAGAAAATTTTATTATGCTCATGATCTTCACTTATATTTGTTTGATCTTGTCAAAAGCAACACATAAAAATTAGTCCCAAAGTGATAGCTATCCAAGAAGGGTATAATAAAAACTTTCATGAAGATCATTGGACAAAATAAACTTGATTCTTAGTAATAGTTTTGAGATATGATGATGTGATATGTGAGTCATCTTGATGAGTAATTAGCTTTAGTAAGAATGTTGGTATTAAGGTTTGTGATTCCCTATGCAAGTACGATAGTCAATAGTCATGCAATGAAAGTACATCCTACTTGTGTGCATTATTCGGTGTTATTTATGCTTAATGCTTGCTTATGAGATTATCTGTTTCTTGGTTGGCCGCTTCTCAATCTTTTGCTAGCCTTCATTTTGCACTAAGTATGATCTCTACTTGTGCATCCAAAACCTTTAAACCAGTTTTGCCACATGAGTCCACTATATCTATCTATATGCGGTATTCTTTTGCTGTTCTAAGGAAATTTGCATGTGCCTTCTCTAGTTTTCAAAATAAACTTCTATTTTGTGTGTTTGTTTTGCTCGCGGAACGGTGAGGGGTGGCTAATATTTTCCATGCTATATGTGTTATTCTCAAGATGAGTGTTTATTCACTTGTCATTGCACGAGAGTAAGGCAAAGGTATTAGGGATGCCCAGTCCCGGAATGCAAAAAAAATAATTGAACTTACTTTATGTTGTCAAATAATAAATTCCTTGGAAAGTGTTGGTATGGAGGGCACCTGTGGATACGGTTAGCCATGGAAAGTGAAAGTATGGTGGAAAAAGGAATAAACTTTATTTTCTGTTTGGGAACCGCCTATGATATATCTATGCATGGAAAGTATTGGGAACTCTAAGTCATTTTCGTTGGTGGGATGGATACACCTCCCAAAATGTTTTTATCTATAAGTTTTTCGCATTGAGCTGTAGCACCTCTACAAATCCCTACTTCCCTCTGTGAAGGGCCTTTCTTTTACTTTATGCTAGTTTTATTTTTGAATTTGAGTCTCCATCTTCTCTTATAAAAGCACCAACTAGGAGGCAATATTATCGTACTTAAGTGTTCGGTGTAGCTAATATTTGAGTGTGTTTCATGAATGGATCAATGTTTGAGCATGACGGGCTAGGGATAACTTATTTTAGCATTGATATTTTGGAAGACATGGTTGCTTGTTCATATGCTTGAGTATCTAAATTATCATGTCAAAACTAGACTACTGCTTTGAACAACTAAAAGTCCAAATGTACATGCTATAAAGAAAAGAATATGATATGACATGATAGGCAGCATTCCACATCAAAAATTCTATTTTTATCACTTACCTACTCAAGGACGAGTAGGAGTTAAGCTTGGGGATGCTGATACATCTCCAACGTATCTATAATTTTGATTGTTCCATGTTGTTATATTATCAATATTGGATGTTTCATAATCATTTTATAGCCATTTTATATCATTTTTTGGTACTAACCTATTGACATAGTGCCAAGTGCCAGTTGCTTTTTTCCATGTTTTTTACATTGCAGAAAATCAATATCAGACGGAGTCCAAATGCCACGAAACTTTATGGAGAATTTTAATGTGCCAGAAGGAACACAACAGGCCCTGGCTGTGCCTGGGGGTGCCCCGAGGGCCTCGGTGCGAATGGGATGGC
>NC_053028.1:156815469-156843040 GCF_003073215.2 Triticum urartu
ATGTGGATGTATATGCTCTTTTTTTAATACAGTACAGATGCAAGCTCGTATACATGCGCATATGGGCGGGAGGGGGATTTGCTATATGTGGATGTATATGCTCTTTTTTTAATACAGTACAGATGCAAGCTCATATACATGTGCATACACTCACCCCTATGAACGCACACACGCACACCCTACCGCTATGAGCTCCTCCGAAAGACTAGGCCGGGGTTGTATATGCTCTTAAATGTGTGTCTGTGTTGGTCCGCTCATCAGTCCGACCGATGGCACAAACTGAAAAGCAAAAGTTATTTGCCGCACATCAAGAAGGGGGTAAGGAAGGATGTGGAACGCGCATTTGGTGTGCTCTAGGCACGATGGACCATTCTACACCGTCCAACTCGTTTATATGAACGGGGCGATATCCAGTGACGGAGCTTGGGCCAAATCTTTGGAGGGGCAATGGGCTAAGGGGGCATAATTATGAGGTTTAGCATGTTTTTACTGAACTTGCATCACAAAAACTAACTAGTAGTAGGTGATTTTTTTCTTGGGCTGGGGGGGAGGGGGCACTGCCCAGGCTGGCCCCCATGAAGCTCCACCACTGGCGATATCTGACAGCTTGCATCATTCTACACAACATGATAGTCGATGATGAAAAAGAAGAGGCAGGCAATATTATTGATTTGAACGAGCAAGCAAGCTAATCTATTGCCTTTGCATCAATATTTGTTCACGGTGACATGCATGTATTTGCCCAGGTGCTTAAAGAGATGCTAGAATCGTCCAACACATAGAGCTCTAAAAATTGATTTGATTGAGCATATATGGAAAAAGTTTGGGCACGGTAGATTATTTGGTTGTCTTGGTCCATGTAATGCTAAAATGTTTTATATACTTTAATACTATTATATTGGCACTGTGATGCCCCCGATTTGACCGTACACTAATCATACACGCAAACATGTACGATAAAGATCAGAGACTCACGGGAAGATATCATAACTCAACTCTACAAATAAAATAAGTCATACAAGCATCATATTACAAGCCAGGGGCCTCGAGGGCTCGAATACAAGAGCTCGATCATAGACGAGTCAGCGGAAGCAACAATATCTGAGTACAGACATAAGTTAAACAAGTTTGCCTTAAGAAGGCTAGCACAAACTGGGATACAGATCGAAAGAGGCGCAGACCTCCTGCCTGGGATCCTCCTAAACTACTCCCGGTCGTTGTCAGCGGGCTGCACGTAGTAGTAGGCACCTCCCGAGTTGTAGTAGTCGTCATCGACAGTGGCGTGTGGCTCCTGGGCTCCATCGTCTGGTCGCAGCAATTGGGTATAGAAAGCGGGAAAAGAGGGAGCAAAGCAACCGTGAGTACTCATCCAAAGTACTCGCAAGCAAGGAGCTACACTACATATGTATGCATTCGTATCAAATGGAAAAGGCTATCATATGTGGAATGAACTGCAGAATGCCGGAATAAGAGGGGGATAGCTAGTCCTATCGAATACTACGCTTCTGGTAACCTCCATCTTGCAGCAGGAGAAGAGAGTAGATGGTAAGTTCACCAAGTATCATCGCATAGCATAATCCTAACCGATGATCCTCCCCTCGTCGCCCTGTGAGAGAGCGATCACCGGTTGTATCTGGCACTTGGAAGGGTGTGCTTTATTAAGTATCCGGTTCTAGTTGTCATGAGGTCAAGGTACAACTCCGGGTCGTCCTTTTACCGAGGGATACGACTATTCGAATAGATCAACTTTCCTGCAGGGGTGCACCACATTTCCCTACACGCTCGATCCTCTTTGTCCGGACACACTTTTCTGGGTCATGCCCGGCCTCGGAAGATCAACACGTCGCAGCCCTACCTAGGCACAACAGAGAGGTCAGTACGCCGGTCTAAATCCTATGGCACAGGGGTCTGGGCCCATCGCCCATTGCACACCTGCACGTTGCGAACGTGGCCGGTGAGCAGATCTAGCAACCTCCATTACAAAGGAAGTTGCGTTATGCGGTCCAACCCGGCGCGCGCCGCTCAGTCACTGATGTCAAGAAGGCTTCGGCTGATACCACAACGTCAAGTGCCCATAACTGTCCCCGCGTAGATGGTTAGTGCATATAGGCCAGTGGCCAGACTCAGATCAAATACCAAGATCTCGTTAAGCGTGTTAAGTATTCGCGAACGCCGACCAGGGCCAGGCCCACCTCTCTCCTAGGTGGTCTCAACCTGCCCTGTCGCTCCGCCAAAAAGTAACAGTCAGGGGCCGTCGGGAACTCAGGCCCACCACTACCTGGATGGAGCCACCTGCCCCTTCAGCCCCCATCTCCAAACAGTATCACTGGTAATGTAACAGTGTAAGTATATAGTATATGCCCGTGATCACCTCCTGAAGTGATCACGGCCCAGTAGTATAGCTTGGCAGACAGACAAGAGTGTAGGGCCACTGATGGAACACTAGCATCCTATACTAAGAAGTAGGATAGCAGGTAAAGGTAACAACAGTAGTAGCAAGGACAGGCTATGCAGCAGTATAGGATTAACTGAAAGCAGTAACACGCTACACTAATCTAATTCAAGCAGTAGAGAGAAGAATAGGCGATATCTGGTGATCCAGTGGGGCTTGCCTGGTTGCTCTGGCAAGAAGGAGGGGCCATCCTCGATGTAGTCGAACACACGGATATCGGCAGCGGTCTCGGAGTCTACCGGAAAGAAGTAACGAAGGGGAAACAAATAAATAACAGAGTAATCAATAGCATCACAAAATATAACAAGGAAATACGCGGTGACAGGGGTGAGCTAACGCAGGGATAGGTGATACAGACGAAGGGGGAAAACATCCGGGAAAGTATCCCCGGAGTTTCGCGTTTCGGATAGATGAACCGGAGGTGAAAAGTTGCGTGTTTTCTATGCTAGGGATGTGTAGCGGACGAACGGGTTGCGTATCCGGATTCATCTCGTCGTTCTGAGCAACTTTCATGTACAAAGTATTTTCATCCTAATTACGGATTATTTTATATTGATTTTCAAAGTTTTATTCCTTTTCTGGAAATTCCTGGGATTAAAGTTAATTCGAAAATATACATGAAAATGCTAGGTGCACCCAGTCCAATGCACCCGGCAATGCACCAGATGCTGACAGTGGGACCAGGTCAATGGCCCAGTCAGCAGTTGACTGGTCAGTTTGACCAGTCAGAGGGGTCCAGTGGGACCTTCCTGTCAATGACTAGGCTAGTCCAGTCAGCAGTTTAACTTGGTCAAACTGGACAGGGGTCCACCTGTCATAGGCTGATATTTAACTTAGTTTTTTAGCTAGTTTAATTAACAGTGAAGGCCCACATGTCATGCACTGATTAGCTAGGGGGGTTAGTGCATTAGTCCCGTTTAGGCCCTAATTGAAATTTAGGCCGGCCTCAGATCCACAAAGTCTGATGGCCTCTTTGGTCGGGCTGCACGCTCGCGCGGGAGGGCGCCGGCGGCCAGTGGGTGGCCAGGGTGCTGGGAGGCGGGGGCGGCGGCGACCCTGGCCGGCGCGGCCAGGCGCCGGCGACGCGGACAGGCGGCTAAGGTGATGGGGTGCGGGACGGCGACCATCGGGGCTCGGCAGCGGGCGCGTGGGGCCTGGCGGCTACAGCGGCAGTATAGCAGTGGCAGAGCAACACGAAGCAGCGGCGGCGGAGCAACACAAAGCAGCAGCGGGCAAGAGCGGCTGCGGGCGCGAGGAGCGGCGGTCGGAGGCGGCAGCGGCCGTAGCAAGCAGCAGCAGTGCAGGGTTGGGCAAGAGCGGGCGCACACATGCGGGTGGGCGCGGCTGTTCTGGGGGCGCGACGGATGGGGGGTGAGCGCGAGCTCGAGCAATGGCTGCTACGGCGGTGGATCAACGGGAAAAGGAGGGGAATCGGCCCGGGGCTCACAGAGGTGGTCGGTGGCGAGGTCGGGGAGGCCGGGGGAGGTTGGGACGCGATGAATCCGCCGCCGAACAGGGGCGGCCGGGCTTGAGGACGACGTCCGTTGGCGACGAGCGGGGGCCTTCAGCTCGAACTTGCCCTCGCAGGTGAAGTGGACGACGGAGGCGCGTCTCCTGGAGACCTTGGAACGGCGAACGCTGTCCGATGGACATAGTGACGACGAAGACGACGATGAGCGCGTTGACAATAGCTCGGGCGCGAGGAAAATCGAGAGGGAGAGGGGCAAGAGCTAGGAGGGGAGGCAATCTAGGGTTCAGGGCGCCGCGGGGCAGGTCTTGTAGGCGTCAGGGAGCTGCCGGATGGCCGCCCCGTGGCCATCGGCGCCGTGGACGGATGCTCTGCATCCACGGGGGATGCGTGAACAGGGAGGAAGGGGATGAAGGGGTGTGGGCTAGCCTTCGGGTGATCGAGGCCCAGGTGAGGGGGGTTGGGGCCTTTGTTTCTTTTGCTCTATCTGGCTTTTCTCTTTTCTTATTTTTCTTTCCTGTTTTATTTCTAGTTTCATCTCATTTTAGTTTTATAAAAACATAAAAGCTGTACCTAAATTAGTATCACTAATTATACCTTTGCTACAAAAAGTTCAAACCCCTAAATAAGTAGTTTAACATTTTATAATTAATAAAAGGCATTTATTAAATTGGTTATGCAGTTGTTTTATTCATGTTAGAGTTTTTAAGCATTTTATAAATGTGTGGTTCCTCCACCATAATTACCTATGCAATATCTGGTTCACTCCGAACATTTTGGTTTTAATATTTGAAAACTTTTATTGTTTGCTGGATTTTGAATTTAAATTTGAATGGATTTCGAACTAACGCGAGATTAGCAACAGAAATCAAAGTGACGTGACATCATTAGCAGAGGTTCACTGTAGCTTAATTATCCGGGCGTCACAGGCACTTTATTATTTATTATGGATCAATTATATGTTGTGTTCATGTATTTACACAAACAAGCAAAAAAATAGTTTTTTTGCTGGGACTAAAAATTTAGATTGATACATGCCCCATGCCACACAGAGACCACAATGTTGAAGTTCTACTATAGATCCTACAAAATAATAAATGAGGATCCCGATGTTACCACACCTATGATACCATCCACTATGAAGATAATAACATGGAGTAGTAACATATGCATGTAATCCCTATATTACTGAAAAATACACAGAACCTCCTGGGTACTTCACACCCCTATACGGATATTAAATGTAAAAAATACTAAAAATTCAAAAAGATCTAAAATTTGGGGGGATATCAAATCTGGGTTCTCAATCTACTCATGTGCAAAATTTTGTGAAAAAAATACTAGGAAACGTGTCCGTGGCGAAGGAAATATTGTTCGAACAAACATCCATCCAAACAGTTTTTTTCTATACACAAGAAATTTTTGTTTTTTTGCCACGAATATGTTTCCTCCTATTTTTCACGAAATTTCACAAGGGAGTAGATCGGGAGCCCAGGTTTGATATCCCAAAATCTTGGAGGGTTTTTCAAATTTCTTGGTATTTTTTCTGAATTTAATGTTCGTATAGGGGTGTGGAGCACCCGAGTGCTACAAATCCGCTTCTCTATGTTACTACTCTAAGTTACTTCTCACTATGACTAGCCTAATGTCATGCATGTGACACTGTTCTATATTACTACCTTCATAGTGGGGAGTGAGGAGTGTCATAGGTGGTTGTATTTATTACAAGAACCGGGAACAATAAAAGAAATAAGGAAGGAAAGCTATCTAATTGAAACGGAATTATATGGAACGCATAAAAAATGCCGATCATCCGTTAAATATTTAGCACATAATCAAATTATCACTTGGGCCATATTTATTACTCCCTCCCATCCAAAACATATTATTTTCGTGAATACGTTGAGCGGCGTATCATTTCATTGATAGGTGGAAAAGAGAATGCATGGTGCCGCCCTCATGAACGTGCACGCAACGGCGTCCGAGAGAGTGCAAAGTGAGCAACGGAGGAGGGTGCTCAGCCTCCAAATGGTACGGTCAGGTTACAAGAATAATTCTATCTAATCCTCTATCGCCGGCCTTGGCCCACCGGCACGCGTTGTCCTTGTTCAGCTGTACAAGGTCATTGGTGGAGGGTTGGACACCGTCGAAAATGGCTGCATTCCGGTGCTTCCAGATAGCCCATGCGGCGAAAGCGATGATGGAGTTGAGGCCTTTCCTAAGGCTTTCCAGAGATGCCTCCATGGCCTGAAGCCACCAGTCGAAGAAGTTGGTTAAGCCAAGCATGGGTGGTGCAACCAGCCGACACGATGAAAGAATTTCATGCCTAGTGATCCGCGAGAAGACACAATCAGCGAGGAGATGGTCGATAGTCTTGAGCTCCTGGGAATAGGAGATGCACTCTGGATCATGCGCGAGGCCGTGACGCGCACGACTACGCCGTCCAGCACCAATCAAGAGAAGCCAGCCATAGGAAGAATTTGTTGCTAAGGGGGGTCAACCTCCCCATCCAAAACATATGAGTATGAGGAATTTTTATCCCATTGTAACACACCATTTTCACAAAGCTTTAGAAGTGCGATGATTTTTTATCTGTTGTAATGCACGGGTGTGCGGCATACAGGGCGAGAAGACGAGGACAGACAAAAATGTGTGACTCTTCTATTTTTTTCTCAGGAAGACTACATTTTTGCTAGTAGCACCAATAAAAAACATGAGAAACCTGCATAAACCCAACGGAAATGGAAAAGGCCCCGTTTGAAACGCACGGGGTTGGGCGAACTCTTAGGCCCTGTTCGGAAGTTCCAAGAAAGAGACAGCTTCCTAAAATCGTTTCGAGAAGCTGGCCCGAACGGTTCTGCTCCAAGACTCGGAGACGAGGAACAGCGTCGGCCTAGCTTCACAAAAATCAGAAATTGGAGTTCCTCGATATTACAGCAAGAACTAGAAGTTGGCACGCGCTTTGCCGCGCCGCTTTTTCATTGTATCGCTGTAAAATTGATTAGTTTGGGGATGCTTAGTTCATGTGTTTCTTTCATGAGAAATACAAAATCCTAGCCTCCTATAAAGAAACAGGCAATGATCGATCAAGAACAGAGCAAATGTAATAATTGTTGTCAGCTAACTAAATTGTAGTTTGGCAAAATGATGCTAAATCATTGCTCATCGTGTCGTTCTCCTCCTGTAGGTTTTGCATAAAAGGGTAGCCAAGGCTATGAGATGAACATCGACAACATCGTGTGATTAGCAACATCAAACATTGCTCAAATCTCATCTCATAAATCACAGAGGTCTGAAGATTCCAAAAGGTGAACAAATAAAGTAAATTATTAAATATGAATTGTATTTCAAATCTAAACCTGTGTAACCATTTTTTTTCTTGCCATCAGGATGATCAGGTAAATACTAAAGAATATAGAAGAAGCAAACTTAGTGAAATCGTTCAATCAAAATTACATAATCAGTTCAAATAGTAAATCTGCTACAACGCTACTGCTAAGCAGGTCCTTTCACGGTAAATATCATCTACAGAACATCTCCAGAATGTTTAATCTGCAAATAAATGAAGGGAAACCATATATTTAGCTACTTATGATACTACCACATGGCAACTATCCACAAAACAAAATGACTTGATAATGTGATGCCAAACCGAAATCACAGTGATGTTTGGTTCTTTCATACCTCGACATGAGATGGTAATAATCTAGTTAGCATATACAGGTAGCACAAAGCAACCTCGGTTTAACTTACTACTGACTCTGGCACCAAAAGTACTCTCTACAGTTCATACGTGCCAATTCTGGATGTTTGCACTAAACATTGAACAACGCCAACAAGGAAGCAGATGTGAAAGAATGAATCATACCAATGAGTAGACTAAATTAAGATAATCTTGTGTTTGAAGCCAAAATAATGTTTCTAGAATATTTATACTTTGGAAGCCTGGATCAGAATGAACAACACTGAAGAAACAACAATTAGAGATAGCAGGTACCTTAATCTATGTTGAGATGCACAATATTTCCTCTTGCCGGCTCAATTTCTTCATTGACCGAAAATAATTGAAGTACCACGACTGATCGATTTGTTGTCCAGCTTGTTGCATTATAAGAAGGGTAAATCCTTCTATAAACAAAAGTAAACATTCTTTATAACAGCACATAACAAGTTGCTTCTCATGATTATTATTTTGAAAGAACAGTAACAAGGCAATTTTCAAAAACATATGCTTAAAGGTCAAAAAAGGAAATAAGAAAGTGGATCAACAAGTTCATTTTAAGTATCTCATTCATATTCAAGATTCGCAACTAAGAATCTTCATATTCAAGCAAACCCTCTCAACCTTGTAATAAATAAGCAATATATCTGAGAAGGAGAACTTAAGGTGCTGGCCTATTAATCTGAACAGAACCAGACATATTGCAGATTTCAGGGAACTCAATCTCGAGACAGCATAACTAGGCAGTTCTATATATATTTCCACTTGCAAGTCCAGACGCTACAATCTGCTCTAACAAATACGCTGAGTAGTATGTTATCGCCTCTCCCGCCAATGAAAATTAACTAATGATGCAATAAAAATCTAATGGTGCAGCAGTGGGCATGCTTATTACATATTTGAAATACAATGAAATTTGATTTGTCATGTCATAGATAATTAAATGCCATGGGGAAAATCCATAGAAAGAATGTTACCTTGTCTAGCTTTGCTTTGAGATAATGTGCCTACCAGAGAAGGATGTACTTCCTTTTTCACGGTTCTTATTAGAAAGAGAGGAAATGGTCATTTTGTGATGGTTGAGTTCACATTCTTTATTATTTTCTTATGTTTTCATTGCAGCTTGCTAGCATGTGTGCCCTTTTGCATTTTAGTTTCTCAAAGCAGTGGCAGTGATCTACCGAGTTCATTTTGGGACCATGGTACTTTTAAATTTTTAGATCAATTATGTTCTCTATGGTTCAAATACAAATACACATGAAATTCGCATAGTTCAAGCTAGGAGATACGTCCATTTTGCATCATGTTTTCCTACTGTTATTTATGTTGTTTTTATGCATAATAATGCTTTTTAGAGTAATTCTAATGCCTTTTTCTCATAATTTTCAAGGTACACACAAAGAGAGAGAATTCCGGTAGCTGGAAATCTAGACCTGGAAAAGCTACGTCAGGCTACCTATTCTGCACAACTCCAAACGAGCTGAAACTTCACGAAGAATTTTTATGAAATAAATGAAGAATATAGGAGCAAATAAGTACCAGAGGGGGCCACCAGGTGGGCACAACCCCCCTGGGCGAGCCAGGGAGCCCAGGCGCGCCCTGGTGGGTTGTGCTCACCCAGGCCCACCTCCGGTGCCCATCTTCTGGTATATAAGTCATTTTTACCTAGAAAAAATAAGAGGAGGACTTTCAGGACAGAGTGCCGCCGTCTCGAGGCGGAACTTGGGCATGAGCACTTTTGCCCTCCGGTAGAGCGATTCCGCCAGGGGAACTGCCCTCTGATAACCCACAAGTATAGGGGATTGCAACACCTTTCGAGGGTAGAGTATTCAATCCAAATTTATTGATTCGACACAAGGGGAGCCAAATAATATTCTCAAGTATTAGCAGCTGAGTTATCAATTCAACCACACCTGGAAACTTAGTATCTGCAGCAGAGTGTTTAGTAGCAAAGTAATACGATAGTGATGGTAACGGTAACAAAAGAGTAATGAAAGCAAAGTAATGTTTTTGGTATTTTGTAGTGATTATAACAATAGCAACGGGAAAATAAATAAGCGTAAACCAGTAGATGGAAAGCTCGTAGGCATCGGATCAATGATGGATAATTATGCCGGATGTGGTTCATCATGTAACAGTCATAACATAGGGTGACACAGAACTAGCTCCAATTCGTCAATGTAATGTAGGCATGTATTCCGAATATATTCATACGTGCTTATGGAAAAGAACTTGCATGACATCTTTTGTCCTACCCTCCCGTGGCAGCGGGGTCCTAATGGAAACTAAGGGATATTAAGGCCTCCTTTTAATAGAGAACCGGAACAAAGCATTAGCACATACTGAATACATGAACTCCTCAAACTACGGTCATCACCGGTAAGTATCCCGATTATTGTCACTTCGGGGTTAACGGATCATAACACATAACAGGTGACTATAGACTTGCAAGATAGGATCAAGAACTCTCATATATTGACGAAAACATAATAGGTTCAGATCTGAAATCATGGCACTCGGGCCCTAGTGACAAGCATTAAGCATAGCAAAGTCATACCAACATCAATCTCAGAACATAGTGGATACTAGGGATCAAACCCTAACAAAACTAACTCGATTACATGATAAATTTCATCCAACCCATCACCGTCCAGCAAGCCTATGATGGAATTACTCACGCACTGCGGTGAGCATCATGAAATTGGTGATGGAGGATGGTTGATGATGATGACGGCGATGAATCCCCCTCTCCGGAGCCCCGAACGGACTCCAGATCAGCCCTCCCGAGAGGTTTTAGGGCTAGGCGGCAGCTCCATATCGTAAAACGCGATGAAATCTTCTCTTCTATTTTTTTCTCCCCAAAAGCAGTTATATAGAGTTGGAGTTGGAGTCGGGAGGTCTCCAGGGGGGCCACGAGGTAGGGGGCGCGCCCTAGGGGGGGGCACCCCCCATCCTCGTGGCAAGGGTGTGGCCCCCCTGGTCTTCATCTTTGGCGAGGACTTTTTATTATTTATTGTAAGATATTCCATGGAGTTTCAGGTCATTCCGAGAACTTTTGTTTTCTGCACATAAAACAATATCATGGCAATTCTGCTGAAAATAGCGTCAGTCCGGGTTAGTTCCATTCAAATCATACAAGTTAGAGTCCAAAACAAGGGCAAAAGTGTTTGGAAAAGTAGATACGATGGAGACGTATCAACTCCCCCAAGCTTAAACCCTTGCTTGTCCTCAAGCAATTCAGTTGACAAACTGAAAGAAATAAAGAAAAACTTTTACAAACTCTGTTTGCTCTTGTTGTTGTAAATATGTCAATCTAGCATTCAAGTTTTCAGCAAAGATTATAACTAACCACACTTGCAATAATTCTCAGGTCTCATGATTACCCATATCAATAGCATAATCAACTAGCAAGCCATAATAATAAATCTCGGATGACAACACTTTCTCAAAACAATCATAATATGATATAAAAAGATGGTATCTCGCTAGCCCTTTCTGAGACCGCAAAACATAAATGCAGAGCACCTTTAAAGATCAAGGACTGACTAGACATTGCAATTCATGGTAAAAGAGAACCAATCATAGTCACACCCAATATAAATAAACAGTAATAAATGCAAATGACAGTTGCGCTCTCCAGCTAGTGCTTTTTAATAAGAGGATGATGACTCAACATAAAAGTAAATAGATAGGCCCTTCGCAGAGGGAAGCCGGGATTTGTAGAGGTGCCAGAGCTCGGTTTTGAAATAGAGGTGAATAATATTTTGAGCAGTATACTTTCATTGTCAACATAACAACCAAGAGATGGCAATATCTTCCATGCTACACACATTATAGGCGGTTCCCAAACAGAATGGTAAAGTTTATACTCCCCCTCCACCAACAAACATCAATCCATGGCTTGATCGAAACAACGAGTGCCTCCAACATACATCAGGTCCCGGGGGAGTTTCGTTTTGCAATTATTTTTGATTTAGTTTGCATAAAGCATGGGATTGGGCATCCCGGTGACCAGCCATTTATCTCGTGAGTGAGGAGCGGAGTCCACTCCTCTTGAGAATAACCCGCCTAACATGGAAGATACAGACAGTCCTAGTTGATACATGAGCTATTCGAGCATACAAAACAGGATGATTATTTGAAGGTTTAGAGTTTGGCACATACAAATTTACTTGGAATGGCAAGTAGATACCGCATATAGGAAGGTATAGTGGACTCATCTGGAATAACTTTGGGGTTTAAGGGATTGGATGCACAAGCAGTATTCCCGCTTAGTACAGGTGAAGGCTAGCAAGAGACTGGGAAGTGACCAACTAGAGAGCGACAACAGCCATGTACATGCATTAAAATTAATAAACATTGGATGCAAGCATGAGTAGGATATAATCCACCATGAACATAAATATCGTGAAGGCTACGTTGATTTGTTTCAACTACATGCGCGAACATGTGCCAAGTCAAGTCACTTAAATCATTCAAAGGAGGATACCACCCCATCATACCACATCATAACCATTTTAATAGCATGTTGGCATGCAAGGTAAACCATTATAACTCATAGCTAATCAAGCATGGCACAAGCAACTATGATCTCTAATTGTCATTGCAAGCATGTTTATTCATAACAAGCTGAATCAAGAATGATGAACTCATCATATTTACAAAAACAAAAGAGGTCGAGTTCATACCAGCTTTTCTCATCTCAGTCAGTCCATCATATATCATCATAATTGCCTTTCACTTGCACGACCGAACGATGTGAATAACAATAAGAGTGCGCGTGCATTGGACTAAGCTGGAATCTGCGAGCATTTAATAAACAGGAGAAGACAAAGCAATATGGGCTCTTGGTTAAATCAACAATAAAGCATATAAGAGCCACTTCAACAATTTAATCATGGTCTTCTCCTACTGACCCCCAAAGAAAAGAAAAGAAATAAAACTATTTACAAGGGAAAGCTCCCAACAAGCAAAAGAAGAACAGGAAATATTTTTGGGTTTTCTTTTTAATTACTACTACAAGAATGGAAAGTAAATTAATTAAAATCTACAACTAATTTTTTGGTTTTTTCTTAAGGTTTATTAAACACACAAGAAGAAAGCATAAAAGAAAATAAACTAGCATGGATGATACAGTGAAAAAGTATGAGCACCGACATCTAGCAATGAGTGTGTGTGAACATAAATGTAATGTCGGTGAGAAATACGTACTCCCCCAAGCTTAGGCTTTTGGCCTAAGTTGGTCTATGGCCACGGCTGGCCTGACTGATATCCATAATAATAGTTGGGGTCGTACTGCGATGCAGCGGCTATCGCCTCCTGAGCTGCAGTGTGGCGACGAGCGGCCTCCGCTCTCCTCTCGTACTCATCTGCCTCCTCTCTAGTAATAGTATATCCTCCTCTTGCCTGATAATCAAAGAAAGCAGGAGCAGGGAGAGTAATACGGACAGCACGGCGTCTGTCAAAGATTAGTCGGTACTGGAGAGGCGATTCGTTCCTCTCGACAAAATGGTGAGAGACCATAGAATCAAAATCTAAATAAGCAGGAGGCAACTCCATGTCTCCTTCATGAACGTCTATCTCAAGAAATCTAGCTAAGCGGGTTGCATAAATTCCTCCAAAGAAATCTCCATTATATCTATTATGATGCAACCTACGAGCTACAATGGCTCCCATATGATAAGATTGGTCTCCTGACACAGCACTCCTGAGAATGCTAAGGTCAGGGACACACATGTGACATGCTTCATCCTTAGCATTTATGCACCTACCTATGAAGAGAGCAAAATAATGTATAGCAGGAAAGTGAATGCTCCCTATGGTAGCTTGCGTTATATCTCTAGATTCCCCTACAGTTATACTAGCAAGAAAGTTTCTAAATTCAGATTTAGGGGGATCCCTAACACTACCCCATTGTGGAAGTTTGCAAGCAAAAGTGAAATCCTCTAAGTCCATGGTATAAGATTTGTCATAAAGATCAAACATGACTGAAGGAGAATTACGCGAAGATGAATACTCAAACCTCCTCACAAAAGAGCTTGTGAGATCATGATACTGGGGGCAATTGTCTGCCTCAAAGTCCTCAAGACCGGCACTACACAAATATGCGTTAAATTCTTCTTTAATTCCCGCTCGATCCATAAAATTTCAGAAGGCCACTCACAAGGATGCACTGGAGCGTCTCTTGGTGGCTCTTCATCGGTGTAGCGACCAGACCTCAAACAGTCTGATCTCTGTGCTTTAGTGTCATCCCTGGATCAGTAATGCTGACACGCACAGTACTTGAAGGATTTATAACAGAGTACCAATCACACACTTATTACATCGAATGTCTCAAAAGAGAACTTATTACAATAAATATGGCTTAAGGCCATCTAATAACGATAACAACGGAAGGCTTGGAAGATAAGTGAGTCCATCAACTCCAACGGCATCACTGAGTATAGAACCACGACCTAAAGGCACCTTACTCATCGTCTGAAAAGTCTGCAACATGAACGTTGCAGCCTGAAAATGGGTCAGCACATGGAATATGCTGGCAATGTAACACATAGAGAGTAATGGAAGAATAAAGCTATACTACATGCATATATGGCTGGTGGAAAGCTCTATGGTTACAGTTTTGCGTAAAGCCAATTTTTCCCTACTGCAAAGGAATAAATTTTATTTAACTATCATGGTAGTTGTTAAACATTGAGAGTGTAGACACCCTCTCAATCCCAATTTAGTATCATCATTAAAACCCAATAGTATTAATTTAAAGTAACGTGATGAGATTCACATGATAATCCAAGTACTAGATACTCAAGACGTCCATAACCGGGGACACGGCTAACCATGATTAGTTTATACACTTTGCAGAGGTTTGCGCACTTTTCCCCACAAGACTCGATCTCCTCCGTTAGGATTCTCGCACTACATGGTGTTTGAGAAACGGATGACCGAGACATAGTCTTTCAGAAGTGCTAGCACCTTATGATCGGGTAGACAGTACCAACCTACATCCCCTACATCTGCTAGTCTACCACTCTAAGAGTTCGCACGGCTTAATCGCCTATGCTAGAGCCCATAGTAGCTTGTGGCTGCACACGGAAGTTTCTAGTATGAATAAATCTCATGATCCCTTTGAGCCTGGGTGGCGGTCCATAGAGAAAAACAGGCAATCGCTGGAATACCCAGGTGCCTCAATCCACCAAGATGTGTGTTTAAGTTGCCACCTTAAATAAACCATTAATTTATCAATCTCACATCTGTCATGGATACACTCTCCCAATCCATGTCTACTAGCATAGCATGGCATAATAAGCAAACGTAGAAGTAACTCCCAAGGGTTGATAATAAAACAGGTAATAGGTTCTACCTCATCTACTTCCCAAAACCACATATTAATCAGATCCTAATCATGCAATTGTTTGAGGATTGATCTAATGCAATAAAACTGGGTAGTAAAGAGGTATGATCAAAGTGTTACTTGCCTTGCTGATGATCTGTGAAACCTAGAGATTCGAAGTAGCAAGCGGTGCACTCCGGGTACTCTATCGTAAACAAACAAGCATACAATAAGTACTCGTCTAATGCACGGGTAAAACTCAAATAATAAAACTAACCAGAAAGTTCAACTTAAGAACTCTGGTTTGCAAAAAGAACCAAATCGAACGAAGCAACGAAAGTCAAACGGCGAAAGAAACAAACTCTGTTTACTAATCTGGATCTAAGTCAAATTTTACAGATGCAAAAACTTGTTTGAGTTGGTTAAATGGAAATAGGATTTCGATACGAAACTCCAGGCACTTAAATCGCCTGATTCCGATAAACGAGCGAAAAGTTATACTAGAACGAAAATCGGATCAGAAATCGCGATCGGAAATAACCGCGGAAAAATCCGAGAAAAATAAAAACTGATGAATAGATTAACGAACGACTGTTCGTTAACTGAAACTAAACGACGAATTCGTTCGTTAAAACGAACGAACGGGCGAACGCTTGCTAAATAAATAAACCGGAAAATAAAACCGATCTATTTATAAAAACGAATCTAGGGTTTTCTGAAAAAAGCAGATCGGTTTCTTTAGAAAAACCAGGGTGGCGGGCGGCTACCTCGGCTCGGGCTCCGGCGAGGTCCGGCGGGGTTACGGCGGGGCTCCGGTGGCGGTGTGGCGGCGGCTCTTGGCGGCGGCGGTTGCAAGGCGGCGGCAGCGGCGGTGCGGGCGGAGGGGCTGCGGCGGTGGCCGACTTGGCGCTCCAGGGGGGCCTGGGGTGGTATTTAAAGGGGGAGAGGCGGTGGCAGCTCCGACTTGGGGAGGGGGTCGGGCGGCGGCGGCTCCGACTTAGGGAGGGGGTGGGGCGGCGGCAGCGGCTCGGACTCTCCCGAGTCCGGCGGCGGCACGGGACGGGGAGGCGGTGGCGCGGGCGAGCCGGCCGGCCTAGCTCGGCTGGGCTTCGGCCCAGTCGGGCGCGCGGGAGGTTTTTTTTTAAAAAAAATCCCGCCGAACTAAGAAAAAAACCTAGAAACATAAATAAAAATCTAAAAATGCCAAAACAAATTTTCACCGTCTAAATAAAATATTTAGAACAGGATGAACATTTTCTTGGCCCAAAAATGCAGTTTTGAAAACGTGCAATTTTTCCTAAATTCAAATAAAATAGCGAGAAAACTCGGAAATAAAATCTTACTTGATTTTTTTATTAAACCTTCAATATTTCTTTATTTTGGGAAAGTCATTTTATTCCCTCTCTCATATTTTTATTATAGAAATAATTGAAGATAGAATAAATAAAATCAATGAACCTATTTTCAAAATTTGAGAAAAACCCAAATATGAAAATAACGAAATCCCCAACTCTCTCCGTGGGTCCTTGAGTTGCGTAGAATTTCTGGATCAGGCCAAAAGCAAATAAAATATGATATGTAGTGATGACCTAATGTATAGCATTCCAAATTGAAAATTTGGGATGTTACAAACCTACCCCCCTTAAGATGAATCTCGCCCTCGAGATTCGGGTTGGCTAGAAAATAGGTGAGGGTGGTCCTTCAGCAGTTCTTCCTCTCGCTCCCAGGTGGCTTCATCCTCGGTGTGGTGGCTCCACTGAACTTTGGAAAACTTGATAACCTTGCTGCGGGTGACTCGGCCGGCATACTCAAGAGTCTTGACTGGTTTCTCCTCATAGGTCAAATCACTATCCAACCGAATTGCTTCCAGCAGCACTGTATCTCTCAGCGGTATGTCCGCCAACTCTGCGTGGCACTTCTTCAACTGGGAGACGTGGAACACGTCGTGAACTCCCGACAATCCTTCGGGAAACTCCAACTTGTAGGCAACTTCTCCCATATGCTCCAAAACTTTGTATGGTCCCAAAAAACGTGGCGCTAACTTTCCTTTAACTCCAAAGCGCTTAACTCCCGAAGTGGAGATACTCGAAGATAAACTCGGTCTCCGACTTCGTAAACTGTCTCCTTGCGTTTAGAATCCGCGTAGCTCTTCTGCCTGGACTGGGCTACCTTGAGACTATCGCGAATCAATTTCACTTTTTGTTCAGACTCCTTAATCAAATCCGGTCCAAACAACTGGACGCCTCCAACTTCATCCCACGACAATGGTGTTCTGCACCTTCTTCCGTACAAGGCTTCGAAAGGGGTCATCTTCAAACTAGATTGATAACTGTTGTTGTAGGAGAACTCTGGATATGGCAAATTGTTGTCCCAACTAGATCCATAATCTAGCGCACAAGCTCTCAGCATATCCTCCAAAATCTGATTGACTCTCTCGGTTTGTCCATCTGTCTGCGGATGAAAAGCTGTACTAAACTCTAGCCTGGTACCCAAAGTTTCGTGCAATTGATTCCAGAACTTTGAGGTAAACTGGGTTCCTCTATCTGATACAATGCTCCTCGGAACTCCATGCAGACATACGATCCTGGTCATGTATATCTTTGCCAACTTAGCACTGGTGTAGGTGGTCTTTACTGGGATGAAACGAGCTACCTTCGTCAAGCGATCGACTACAACCCATATCGAGTCATAGCCTGAACGGGTCCTGGGTAATCCCGTGATGAAATCCATGCCTAGCTTATCCCACTTCCATTCGGGTATCGGCAATGGTTGTAGCAATCCTGCTGGCTTCTGATGCTTTGCCTTTACTCTCTGACATACATCACAAACTGCTACATACTCCGCAATATCCTTCTTCATTCCGGTCCACCAGAAAGTACCCTTCAAATCCAAATACATCTTGGTATTTCCTGGGTCAATCGAGTATGGTGAATCATGGGCCTCCTGCAGAATCAACTTCCTGATCTCCAGGTCGTTAGGCACATAAACACGGTCTACAAACCATAGGGTATCGTGCTCATCCTCACGAAATCCTTTAACTTTACCCTTGCTCATCTTCTCCTTTATAGAGGCAACCTCCTTGTCAGTTTTCTGAGCTTCTCTGACCTTATCCATCAAAGTAGACTGAATCTCCAATGCTGCTAGATAGCCTTTCGGAACTATCTCCAAACATAGCTCACGAAGGTCTTCGGCTAACACCTTCGGTAAATCTCCCGTCATTAATGTGTTGACATGGCTCTTATGGCTCAGCGCATCGGCTACTACGTTAGCCTTTCCGGGATGATAAGGCAATCTCATACCATAATCCTTGATGAGCTCCAACCATCTCCTTTGCCTGAGATTTAGCCCCTTCTGCGTGAAAATATACATCAAACTCTTGTGATCCATGTATACTTCACAATGGTTTCCAATGAGAAAATGTCTCAAAGTCTTCAATGCATGCACTACAGCTGCTAACTCCAAATCATGTGTGGCATAATTCAACTCACGAGGTTTCAGCTATCGTGAAGCATACGAAACAACTCTTCCCTCCTACATAAGCACTGCTCCAAGTCCTCGATGTGAAGTGTCGCAATACACCTCATAATCCTTGCTCTGATCTGGCAGAATCAATACTGGTGATGTAACCAAACATTTCTTCAACTCCTGGAAACTGGCCTCACATTCCTCAGTCCATTTGAACTTGGTATCCTTCTTCAACAACTCCGTCATAGGCTTCGCAATTTTTGGAGAAATTCTTAATGAATCTCCGGTAGTATCCTGCAAGTCCAAGAAAACTCCGAATCTCTCCAACTGTTGTTGGTGCTTCCCAATTTGTCACAGTGACAACCTTGGTGGGATCTACTGCTACACCTTCTCCGGATATAACGTGTCTGAGGAATCCAACTTCCTTCAGCCAAAACTCACATTTACTGAACTTGGCATATAATTGATGTTCTCTGAGCTTCTCAAGTACTAAACGCAAATGCTCCTTATGCTCCTCTTCATTCTTTGAGTAGACCAAAATATCATCAATGAACACCACGACGAACTTATCCAAAAACTCCATAAACACCTTGTTCATCATGTTCATGAAATATGCAGGTGCGTTAGTCAGACCAAATGACATAACAGTATACTCGTACAGCTCATACCTGGTGGTAAAAGCCGTCTTAGGTATATCCTGCTCTCGAATCTTCAACTGATGGTATCCTGATCGCAGATCGATCTTGGAAAATACCTTAGCTCCTTGCAATCGATCAAACAGATCATTGATCATCGGCAGTGGGTACTTGTTCTTGATTGTTACTTCGTTCAATCCTCGATAATCAACAACCATCCTTAACGATCCATCCTTCTTCTCCACTAGAAGTACTGGCGATCCCCAAGGTGAAGAACTTGGGCGAATATAACCTTTATCCAGTAACTCCTTAATCTGCTTCTTAATCTCCTCCAAATCTTTTGCGGGCATCCTGTATGGTCTCTTAGATATGGGTCCTGTGCATGTCAAAAGCTCAATCAAAAACTCAATATCTCTATCCGGTGGCATGCCTGGAAACTCCTCCGGAAATACGTCAGGGAAATCCTTCACCACTGGTACTTCCTCCTGCACAAATCCTGATAAGGAATTTACTTGAGTCCTCTTCGGCACATGCCGAGATACATACTTGATCCTTCTTCCTTCTGGCATTGTAAGCAAAATTGACTTACTGGCGCATTCAATGTTCCCTCCATACTTCGATAACCAATCCATGCCTAATATCACATCTAATCCTTGAGATTCCAATACTATTAGGTCCGATGGAAATACATAGTTACCAATCCTTAATGGTAACCGATCACACCATAGATTAGCCATATACTCTGCTCCAGGTGAGGTTACTAACATGGGTGACCTAGGGGCTTGGGTTGGCAGTTTATACTTATCCACAAATCCCCTTGAGATGTATGAATGCGATGCACCAGTATCGAAAAGAACAAGTGCAGTAAATGTCTTAACCAAAAACTTACCTATTACTGCATCTGACTGAGCTTTAACCTCCTCCACGTTAACGTGGTTCACCTGTCCCCTATTGAAAGGGTTCGGCTTCTTCCCAGAGCTTACATTGCCATTTCCACTCTGGGCTTCAGGACATTCATTGGCGTAATGTCCAGTCTTCTGGCACTTATAGCAAGTGACTTGGCTCAGGTCTCTCTTGGCTGGCATCGATGGGTTGGTACGGTTCTGGCCGTTGCTTCCTCCATTCCCGTTACCATTCTTGGGGCCATTATGATTGTGCGAGCTGCCTCCTCCATGGGTATGCTGAAAATGTCCTCCCAGTTTAGGGGTAAAACGTGGCTTTTGCTGAGCTCCGGAATTGTACTTCCCTTGTCCATACTTCCTCTTGCGGTTTTCAATCTGCTGTTGCTTCCCTTCAATCATAAGAGCGTGATCTACCAACTCCTGGTAGTTGTTGAAGCTTGCTACCATCAACTGCATGCTCAACTCATCATCCAGTCCTTCCAGAAACTTCTCCTGCTTAGCTGCATCCGTAGCAACATCATCTGGGGCATAACGTGCTAGCTTACTAAAGTCATCCACATACTGGCCAACTGTCCGTCCTCCTTGGCACAAGTTGCGAAACTCACGCTTCTTCATGGCCATAGCTCCTGCTGACACATGGGCAGTACGGAAAGCCTGCTGAAATTGGTCCCATGATGCTGCTGGTCCATCCAACTGATGTGCGGCAAAGCGCACCTTCTCAGCATCAGTACATCCTGTAGTGGTTAACTCCCTTCCAATCTTGTGGAGCCAACCATCTGCTACTATAGGCTCGGTGCTACTAGAGAACACCGGCGGATTCAGCCTAAGAAAACGGGTTAAGTGATCCACAGGTGGTGGCGGTGGTGGGTTGTTGTTGTTGTTGTTGTTCCCCTTATTCTGATTCTGGACTAGCAACTGCATCAACATATTCTGCTGCTGGATCAACTGAGTGAGCTCCGGTGGGAAAGCAAATCCATTGTCACGTCTCAGAGGCATCTGGGGGGTTTAGAAAAGAGGAGAATATAGAATAGAATGAGGTCTAGAGGGAAAACACTACCCATATGCACATGAGGCAAATGCAAACAAAATCACTTCATTCAATCAAACAAGGGCATACAACGGTCTATATATCGTTAGAAAAGTGCTCGGGCTATACTAGATACATGGGGAAATACTACTACTGATATGGGGGTCGACTAGAAAAACTGCTCCGATGAAGACTCCATGATATCTGCTCCGGCTTCATCAACATAGTCATCATCGCTATTGTCTGGGTCCGAGTCGGTGTCGTCGATGATGATGTAGTTCTCTGGACAAGTGCAATCTTCGTCTTCTCCTCCAGTTGCGGGAAATCCCATGAATATTTTTAGCTTCTTCTTCAGATCATCATTCTTCTCCATGAGTGTTGCTATTTCCTCCTCATATCCATCGCGTGTAGACTTGAGTTCTTCTTCCAGCTCCGTGATCTTGGTCATGGCCTTCTTCAGGTCTATCATGCCTGCGCACGTCTGGTTCTCCTGACGTCGAATGTGCTGGTTTAACTCCTGGATGAAAGATGCAATTGATCTATCCTTCCTGGTGCTGATCATCTCCCATTGCTCATCTCGCCGCCCACAAATCTGGTAGATAGTATCCTTGAGATCCTTGTGGTAGACTTTTCCAATGCGTCCCATCGTGATGTGGGCTGCCATGCTCTTTCCTAGACTCCAGGTTGGTGCATCAAAGGAAAACTCTATGGGCTCAGTGACGGGCATGAACGTCCTTCCTGGAACTTGAACTTGAATCATCCAGCGCTCCTCTTCAGGTAAAGTGGCATTGTAGGTTCCAGTGAAGCTTGGTACTCCGATGTTCAGGTATCTAGTGACTTCCTTCAAGTGACGTCCAAAGGGTGTATCTTCATCCGGTTGCGTGAACTTGTTCCTTGCATCCGCCATCCTAAAAGAGTAGAAAAGATGAGGAGTCAGAAATGAGAAGAGGGAGTATTGATCTAGGGCTTTGGCTTAGTGGCCGTGTCCTATAGTCAGCGTGTGCTCTGATACCATCTTGTAGCAACCAGACCTCAAACAGTCTGATCTCTGTGCTTTAGTGTCATCCCTGGATCAGTAATGCTGACACGCACAATACTTGAAGGATTTATAACAGAGTAGCAATCACACACTTATTACATTGAATGTCTCAAAAGAGAACTTATTACAATAAATATGGCTTAAGGCCATCTAATAACGATAACAGCGGAAGGCTTGGAAGATAAGTGAATCCATCAACTCCAACGGCATCACTGAGTATAGAACCACGACCTAAAGGCACCTTACTCGTCGTCTGAAAAGTCTGCAACATGAATGTTGCAGTCTGGAAACGGGTCAGCACATGGAATATGTTGGCAATGTAATACATAGAGAGTAATGGAAGAATAAAGCTATACTACATGCATATATGGCTGGTGGAAAGCTCTATGGTTATAGTTTTGCGTAAAGGCAATTTTTCCCTACTGCAAAGGAATAAATTTTATTTAACTATCATGGTAGTTGTTAAACATTGAGAGTGTAGACACCCTCTCAATCCCAATTTAGTATCATCATTAAAACCCAACAGTATTAATTTAAAGTAACATGATGAGATTCACATGATAATCCAAGTACTAGATACTCAAGACGTCCATACCGGGGACACGGCTAACCATGATTAGTTTATACACTCTGCCGAGGTTTGCGCACTTTTCCCCACAAGACTCGATCTCCTCCGTTGGGATTCTCGCACTACATGGTGTTTGAGAAACGGATGACCGAGACATAGTCTTTCAGAAGCGCTAGCACCTTACGATCGGGTAGACAGTACCAACCTACATCCCCTACATCTACTAGTCTACCACTCTAAGAGTTCGCACGGCTTAATCGCCTATGCTAGAGCCCATAGTAGCTTGTGGCTGCACACGGAAGTTTCTAGTATGAATAAATCTCATGATCCCTTTGAGCCTGGGTGGCGGTCCATAAAGAAAAACAGGCAATCGCTGGAATACCCAGGTGCCTCAATCCACCCAGATGTGTGTTTAAGTTTCCACCTTAAATAAACCATTAATTTATCAATCTCACATCTGTCATGGATACACTCTCCAAATCCACGTCTACTAGCATAGCATGGCATAATAAGCAAACGTAGAAGTAACTCCCAAGGGTTGATAATAAAACAGGTAATAGGTTCTACCTCATCTACTTCCCAAAACCACATATTAATCAGATCCTAATCGTGCAATTGTTTGAGGATTGATCTAATGCAATAAAACTGAGTAGTAAAGAGGTATGATCAAAGTGTTACTTGCCTTGCTGATGATCCGTGAAACCTAGAGATTCAAAGTAGCAAGCGGCGCACTCCGGGTACTCTATCGCAAACAAAAAAGCATACAATAAGTACTCGTCTAATGCACAGGTAAAAATCAAATAAGAAAACTAACCATAAAGTTCAACTTAAGAACTCTGGTTTGCAAAAAGAACCAAATCGAACGAAGCAACGAAAGTCAAACAGTGAAAGAAACAAACTTCGTTTACTAATCTAGATCTAAGTCAAATTTTACAGATGCAAAAACTTGTTTGAGTTGGTTAAATGGAAAGAGGATTTCGAGACGAAACTCCAAGCGCTTGAATCGCCTGATTCCGATAAACGAGCGAAAAGTTATACTAGAACGAAAATCGGATCAGAAATCGCGATCGGAAATAACCGCGGAAAAATCCGAGAAAAATAAAAACTGATGAACAGATTAACGAACGAACGTTCGTTAACTGAAACTAAATGACGAATTCGTCCATTAAAACGAATGGGCGAACGCTCGCTAAATAAATAAACCGGAAAATAAAACCGATCTATTTATAAAAAACGAATCTAGGGTTTTCTGAAAAAAGCAGGTCGGTTTCTTTAGAAAAACCGGGGTGGCGGGCAGCTACCTCGGCTCAGGCTCAGCCGAGGTCCGGTGGGGTTACGGCGGGGCTCCGGTGGCAGTGTGCGGCGTGGGGTGGTGGGGCGGCGGCTCCTGGCGGCGGGGGGGCAAGGCGGCGGTTGCTTGCGGCGGCGGCGCAAGGCGGCGGGGTGGCGGCAAGCGGCGGCGCGGGCGGTGAGGGGCTGCGGCTGTGGCGACTTGGGGCTCCAGGGGGGGCCCGGGGTGGTATTTAAAGGGGAAGAGGCGGCGGCTCCGACTTGGGGAGGGGGTCGGGCGGCGGCTTGGACTCTCCCGAGTCCGGCGGCGGCACGGGACGGGGAGGCGGTGGCGCGGGCGGGCCGGGCTGGCTCGGCTGGGCTTCGGCCCAGGCGGGCGCAGGAGGTTTTTTTTAAATAAAATCCCACCGAACTAAGAAAAAACCTAGAAAAATAAATAAAAATCTAAAAATGCCAAAACAATTTTCACCGTCTAAATAAAATATTTAGAACAGGATGAACATTTTCTTGGCCCTAAAATGCAATTTTGAAAACGTGCAATTTTTCCTAAATTCAAATAAAATAGCGAGAAAACTCCAAAATGAAATCTTACTTGATTTTTTATTAAACCTTCAATATTTATTTATTTTGGGAAAGTCATTTTATTCCCTGTCTCATATTTTTATTATAGAAATAATTGAAGATAGAATAAATAAAATCAATGATCCTATTTTCAAAATTTGAGAAAAACCCAAATATGAAAATAACGAAATCCCCAACTCTCTGTGTGGGTCCTTGAGTTGCGTAGAATTTCTGGATCAGGCCAAAAGCAAATAAAATATGATATGCAGTGATGACCTAATGTATAACATTCCAAATTGAAAATTTGGGATGTTACAATCAGCATCACGCATTGCAAGCCTGGATCCTTGCTTCCTTGAAGAACCACCTTGTAACATTTTCCTAAACATATTTCTTCCTCCGAAATTTTTTAGTAACTTCAAAATAAAAGTAAACCAAACTCAATAATATTGATAGCAACTACTCCTACAAGTGCCTAGGGCCTATATCATGCATCAAAACTACTTTTGACCATATAAATTTGACATGCAAGCTCAAGAACAGGGTCACCTAAGCAGCAAAAATTTGCAATGAATAAAGCACTGGAACAAAAACTAATTGGACCAATGGAGGAGTCACATACCAAGGAACAATCTCCCCAAGCAGTTTTGTGGGAGGTTCTTTGAGCAAGGAGATCGAAAATGGCAGCAAAGAGAGCTGGAACTCGTGCTTGAGTTGGTTTTTCGTGTTTGTGGGAGGAAGAAGAAGAGAATGGGTGCAGGAATAACTGGAGGAGGGCCACCATGGGCCCACGAGGCAGGGGGCGCGCCCTCCACCCTCGTGGCAAGGTGGTTGGCCCCCTGGTGTGTTCTTTGTTCCATAAATCCTCAAATATTCTAGAAAAAATCATATTTAATTTTCAGGGCATTTGGAGAACTTTTATTTTCGAGGTATTTTTATATTGCACGGATAATCAGATAACAGACGGACAAATATTTATTTTTACTTTATTTCAACTAAATAACAGAAAGTATAGAGAGGGTACAGAAGGTTGTGCTTCTAGTTTCATCCATCTCATGCTCATCAAAAGGAATCCACTAACAAGGTTGATCAAGTCTTGTTAACAAACTCATTCCGATTAACATGAAACCGGAGAAATTTCAAATAACACTAGGTTACCTCAACGGGGATATGCACATCCCCAATAATAAGTATATCATATTTCTTCTTGACAGTAGGAAGAGGAAATTCAAAACCTCCAAATATAATCGATGGAATTTTTTCGATAGAATTTATACTATGAACTTGAGGTTGTTTCCTCGGAAAGTGTATCGTATGCTCATTACCATTAACACGAAAAGTGACATTGCCTTTGTTGCAATCAATAACAGCCCCTGCAGTATTAAGAAAAGGTCTTCCAAGAATAATAGACATATTATCGTCCTCGGGAATATCAAGAATAACAAAGTCCGTTAAAATAGTAACGTTTGCAACCACAACATGCACATCCTCACAAATACCGACAGGTATAGCAGTTGATTTATCATCCATTTGCAAAGATATTTTAGTAGGTGTCAACTTATTCAAGTCAAGTCTACGATATAAAGAGAGAGGCATAACACTAACACCGCCTCCAAGATCACATAAAGCAGTTTTAACATAGTTTCTTTTAATGGAGCATGGTATAGTAGGTACTCCTGGATCTCCAAGTTTCTTTGGTATTCCACCCTTAAAAGTATAATTAGCAACCATGGTGAAAATTTCAGCTTCCGGTATCTTTCTTTTATTTGTAATAATATCTTTCATGTACTTAGCATAAGGATTCATTTTAAGCATATCAGTCAATCGCATACGCAAAAAGATAGGTCTAATCATTTCAGCAAAGCGCTCAAACTCCTCATCATCCTTTTTCTTGGATGGTTTGGGAGGAAAAGGCATGGGTTTCTGAACCCATGGCTCTCTTTCTTTACCATGTTTCCTAGCGACAAAGTCTTTCTTATCATAACGTTGATTCTTTGATTGTGGGTTATCAAGATCAACAGCAGGTTCAATTTCTACATCATTATCATTACTAGTTTGAGCATCATTATGAACATCATCATTAACATTTTCATTAGGTTCATGTTCATTGCCAGATTGTGTTTCAGCATCAGACATAGAGATATCATTTGGATTATCAGGTGGTTCAGCAATAGGTTCACTAGAAGTTTGCACAGTTCTATCATTTTTTTTCTTTTTCTTCTTTTTAGAAGAACTAGGTGCATCAATTTTATTTCTCTGAGAATCTTGCTCAATTCTCTTAGGGTGGCCTTCAGGATACAAAGGTTCCTGAGTCATTCTACCAGTTCTAGTAGCCACTTTAATAGCATAATCATTTTTCTTACTATTCATCTCATTGAGCAATTCCTTTTGAGCTTTAAGTACTTGTTCTACTTGAGTGGTAACCATAGAAGCATGTTTGCTAACAAGTTTAAGTTCACCTCTAATATTAGCCATATAATCACCCAAGTATTTAATCATATCAGCATCTTGTTTTAGTTGTCTACCAAAATAAGCATTGAAGTCTTCTTGCTTAAACATAAAATTATCAAACTCATCCAAGCATTGACTAGCAATTTTAGTAGGAGGGATTTCAGCTTTATCATATCTATAGAGAGAATTTACCTTTACTACCTGTGTCGGGTTATCGAGGTCTGGAGGTTCCTCGATAAATAAAGGATTAAGATCATATGTTTCTTCAATAGGCGGTAAACTAAGACCATGTATTTCTTCAATAGGAGGTAAATTCTTAACATCTTCAGCTTTATTACCTTTTTCTTTCATAGATTTCTTTGCCTCTTGCATATCTTCAGGACTAAGAAATAGAACACCTCTCTTCTTCGGAGTTGGTTTAGGAATAGGATCATTAATTGGAGCAGGAGCTGGCTCAGGAGGTGCCCAATTATTTTCATTTGTCGACATATTATTCAATAAGATTTCAGCTTCACCTGGTGTTCTTTCCCTGAAAAGAGAACCAGCACAACTATCCAGGTAATCTCTGGAAGCATCGTTTAGTCCATTATAAAAGATATCAAGCATTTCATTTTTCTTAAGAGGATGATCAGGCAAAGCATTAAGTAACTTGAGAAGCCTCC
>NC_053028.1:156844123-156862262 GCF_003073215.2 Triticum urartu
ACCATATCTTAGCATCACCCTTTAATGAGAATGAAAATATTTTAAGGATATAAAAGTAGCGAGATCTCTCATCGTTAGTGAACAGGGTGGCTATATCATTTAATTTACTAAGATGTGCTACAACAGTTTCAGATTCATAACCATGAAAAGGATCAGATTCAACCAAAGTAATTATATCAGGATCAACATAGAATTCATAATCCTTATCAGCAACACATATAGGTGAAGTAGCAAAAGCAGGGTCAGGTCTCATCCTAGCATTTGGAGATTGCTTATTCCATTTAGCTAATAACCTTTTGAGTTCATATCTATCTTTGCAGGCTAAAATAGCTAAAGAAGCATCTTGATCCAAATAAATAACCCTCAAGGAATAACAAGTGATTCTTCATCATCACTTTCATCTTCATAATCAGATTCAATATTTTCAATCTCTCTAGCCCTAAGCAAGTCGTTCCTCCGAGAATCACTAAGTGGCATAGTAGTATCAGGCATAGAGGTAGTTTCATCATAAGTATCATGCATAGTAGAAGTAGCATCATCAATAACATGCAACATATCAGAACGAATAGCAGAATCAGGTGTAGGTGTCGCAAGCTTACTCATAACAGAAGGTGAATCAAGTGCAGAGCTAGATGACAGTTCCTTACCTCCCCTCGTAGTTGAGGGATATATCTTAGTTTTTGGATCTCTCAAGTTCTTCATAGTGTCCAGCAGATATAAATCCCAAGTGACTCAAAGAATAGAGCTATGCTCCCTGGCAACAACAACTCCAGAAATTAGTCTTGATAACCCACAAGTATAGGGGATCGCAACAGCTTTCGCGAGGGTAGAGTATTCAACCCAAATTTATTGATTCGACACAAGGGGGGCCAAAGAATATTCTCAAGTATTAGCAGCTGAGTTGTCAATTCAACCACCACTTGGAAAACTTAGTATCTGCAGCAAAGTTTAGTAGCAAAGTAATATGATAGTGATGGTAACGGTAACAAGAGTAATGAAAGCAAAGTAATGTTTTTGGTATTTTGTAGTGATTGTAACAATAGCAACGGGAAAGTAAATAAGCGTAAACCAGTATATGGAAAGCTTGTAGGAATTGGATCAATGATGGATAATTATGCAGGATGCGGTTCATCATGTAACAGTCATAACATAGGGTGACACAGAACTAGCTCAAATTCGTCAATGTAATGTAGGCATGTATTGCGAATATAGGCATACGTGCTTATGGAAAAGAACTTGCATGACATCTTTTGTCCTACCCTCCCGTGGCAGCGGGGTCCTAATGGAAACTATGGGATATTAAGGCCTCCTTTTTAATAGACAACCGGAACAAAGCATTAGCACATAGTGAATACATGAACTCCTCAAACTACGGTCATCACCGGTAAGTATCCCGATTATTTCACTTCGGTTAACGGATCATAACACATAATAGGTGACTATAGACTTGCAAGATAGGATCTAGAACTCTCATATATTGATGAAAACATAATAGGTTCAGATCTGAAATCATGGCACTCGGGCCCTAGTAACAAGCATTAAGCATAGCAAAGTCATAGCAATATCATCTCAGAACATAGTGGATACTAGGGATCAAACCCTAACAAAACTAACTCGATTACATGGTGATCTCATCCAACCCATCGACGTCCAGCAAGCCTACGATGGAATTACTCACGCACGGTGGTGAGCATCATGAAATTGGTGATGGAGGATGGTTGATGATTGACGACGGCGACGAATCCCCCTCTTCGGAGCCCCGAACGGACTCCAGATCAGCCTTCCCGAGAGGTTTTAGGGCTTGGTGGCGGCTCGTATCGTAAAACGCGATGATTTCTTCTCCTATTTTTTTCTCCCCGAAAGCAGTTATATAGAGTTGGAGTTGGAGTCGGGGGTCTCCAGGGGGCCCACGAGGTAGGGGGCGCGCCCCTGGGGCGTCCCCCGCCCTCGTGAGAAGGGTGTGGGCCCCTGGTCTTTATCTTTGGCGAGGATTTTTTATTATTTATTGTAAGATATCCCGTGGAGTTTCAGGTCATTCCTTGAACTTTTGTTTTCTACACATAAAACAACATCATGGCAATTCTGCTGAAAACAGCGGCAGTCCGGGTTAGTTCCATTCAAACATACAAGTTAGAGTCCAAAACAAGGGCAAAAGTGTTTGAAAGGTAGATACGTTGGAGATATCAACTCCCCAAGCTTAAACCCTTGCTTGTCCTCAAGCAATTCAGTTGACAAACTGAAAGAATAAAAGAAAAAACTTTTGCAAACTCTGTTGCTCTTGTTGTTGTAAATATGTCAAGCTAGCATTCAAGTTTTCTGCAAAGATTATAACTAACCACATTTGCAATAATTCTCAAGTCTCATGATTACTCATATCAATAACATAATCAACTAGCAAGCCATAATAATAAATCTCGGATGACAACACTTTCTCAAAAACAAATCATAATATGATATAACAAGATGGTATCTCGCTAGCCCTTTCTGAGATCTCAAAACATAAATGCAGAGCACCTTTAAAGATCAAGGACTGACTAGACATTGTAATTCATGTAAAAAGAGATCCAATCATAGTCACACCCAATATAAATTAACAGTAATGAATGCAAATGACAGCGGTGCTCTCCAACTGGTGCTTTTTAATAAGAGGATGATGACTCAGCATAAAAGTAAATAGATAGGCTTCGTAGAGGGAAGCAGGGATTTGTAGAGGTGCTAGAGATGTGGTTTGAAATAGAGGTGAATAAAATTTTGAGGGTATACTTTCATTGTCAACATAACACCCAAGAGATGGCGATATCTTCCGTGCTACACACATTATAGGCGTTCCCAAACAGAATGGTAAAGTTTATACTCCCCCTCCACCAACAAACATCAATCCATGGCTTGCTCGAAACAACGAGTGCCTCCACATACCATCAGGTCCTAGGGGGAGTTTTGTTTGCAATTATTTTGATTTAGTTTGCGTAAAGCATGGGGCTGGGCATCCCGGTGACCAGCCCATTATCTCGTGAGTGAGGAGCGGAGTCCACTCCTTTTGAGAATTACCTGCCTAACCTGGAAGATACAGAATCCCTAGGTTGATACATGAGCTATTCGAGCATACAAACAAGATTGATTATTGAAAGGTTTATAGTTTGGCACATTACCAATTTACTTGGAACGGCAGGTAGAATACCGCATATAGGAAGGTATAGTGGACTCATGTTGGAATAACTTTGGGGTTTAAGGAGTTTGGATGCACAGCAGTATACCGCTTAGTACAGGTGAAGGCTAGCAAAAGACTGGGAAAGCCGACCAACTAGAGAGCGACAACAGCCATGTACATGCATTAAAATTAATAAACATTGGATGCAAGTATGATTAGGATATAATTCCACCATGAACATAAATATCGTGAAGGCTATGTTGATTTGTTTCAACTACATGCGTGAACATGTGCCAAGTCAAGTCACTTAAATCATTCAGAGGAGGATACCAGCCTATCCATACCACATCATAACTATTTTTAATAGCATGTTGGCACGCAAGTAAACCATTATAACTCATAGCTAATCAAGCATGGCATAAGCAACTATGATCTCTAATTGTCATTGCAAACATGTTTATTCATAACAAGCTGAATCTAGAACGATGAACTCATCATATCTACAAAAACAAAAGAGGTAGAGTTCATACCAGCTTTTCTCATCTCAGTCAGTCCATCATATATCATCATAATGCCTTTCACGTGCACGACCGAACAATGTGAAAATAGAGTGCACGTGCATTGGGACTAGCTGGAATCTGCGAGCATTCCAATAAACAGGAGAAGAAGGCAATATGGGCTCTTTTTTTCAGATAAACAATAATGCATAAAAGAGCCACTTCAACAATTTAATCATGATCTTCTCCTACAGACCCCCAAAGTAAGAAAAGAAATAAAACTATTTACACGGGAAGCTCCCAACATGCAAAAGAAGAACATGAAATATTTTGGGTTTTCTTTTTAATTACTACTACAGGCATGGAAAGTAAACTAATTAAAAGCTACAACTATTTTTTGTTTTCTTAAGGTTTATTAAACACACAAAGAAGAAAGCATAAAAGGAAATAAACTAGCATGGATGATAACAATGAAAAATATGAGCACCGACATCTAGCAATAAGTGTGTGTGAACATAAATGTAATGTTGGTGGGAAATACGTACTCCCCCAAACTTAGGGTTTTGGCCTAAGTTGGTCTATGGCCACGGCTGGCCTGGCTGATATCCATAATAATAGTTGTTGGGGTCATACTGTGATGAGGAAGAAGAAGGCTCCGATTTGCCACTGGCTGGCAATCATCTCCGGATCCCACTGATAGTTAGACTGTCATGAAGATCAAATTGTGGTTCCAGTTCTGGCTCCTCGGCTGGTGCAGGGTTCCGATAGGCGTGGATAGCCATCAACGGGACAAGGTACATGCCTACAGTCAAATCAAACAAAGCAAGAGCAGGCAAGGTAATGGTCTCAGGATGATGTTATTAAAGACAATTGATATTTAAGCTCTCCTACCTATTCTTAACAATGAAATCATGTGCCACCATACTTTTATAATCTAAATAAACACGAGGCAACACTTTTTCTTCCTTCTCAGCATGCCCTAATAGGAATATTAAAATGTGCAGCTAGGCGTGTAGCATAGATGCCTCCAAAGATGGGACCCTTAGTACGGTTCATACTTAACCTTCTAGCAATAATGCCGCCCATACTAAAAGTGTTATCACTGTATAAACCTTGGAGCAAATTATAATATCAGGGATGCTAAGGTTTCCATAGTTTCCATGAGCAATTTAAGCAACGACTAGCAAATAATGCAAAGTAACGTAAACAGGAAAATGTATGCTAGTGATTCGTGCATCGGAAACCTTCCTAGTTTCCCCTACAGTGATAGTATTAATAAATCCCACACATCATCATGATGTGGTCTTCTGTCTTGGCCCCAAAAGGGACTAAACAAATCCGACAAAAATCATAAAGTGACATCTCCTTATGCTCATCATATAACGAAACTCCACCGTAGGTGGTGAGTTCTAGAATGAAAATGAAAGTTTTGCACAAAGGTATTTGTGAGTAAGAGATACTGATCGCATTGGTCGTGGAGGAAAGCGGTGAGGCCTGCATTATGAGCCAACTCATGAAAATTCATAAATCCTGGCTGCTCTCAAGAATCCTTGGAAGGCCATTCACATGCCCGAACCTCCGCGGTGCGCGGCAAATTACTTAGGCTTCGGTGCATTTTCCTTCGAGCTTTGGCTCGATGAGCCCCTCAATAATCTCTCCTCATCATTCTAAAAAAATTCTGAAATTTTTAGTAACTTCAAAATAAAAGTAACCAAACTCAATAATATGATAGCAACTACTCCTACAAGTGCCTAGAGCCTATATCATGCATCAAAACTGCTTTAAACCATATAAATTTGACATGCAAGCTCAAGAAACGGGGTCACCTAAGCAACACAAATTTGCAATGAATAAAGCACTAGAAAAAACTAATTGGACCAATGGAGGAGTCACATAGCAAGGAACAATCTCCCAAGCAGTTTTTGTGAGAGGTGCTTTTGAGCAAGGAGATAGAAAATGGCAGCAAAACGAGCTTGGGCTCGGGTTTGAGTTGTTTTTCGTGTTTGGGGGAGGAAGATGAAGTGTGTGGCTGGAAAAATAAGTGGAGGAGGGCCACCGTGGGCCCACGAGGCAGGGGGCGTGCCTCCACCCTCGTGGAAAGGTGTTGGCCCCCCTGGTGTGTTCTTTATTCCATAATCCTCAAATATTCTATAAAAAAATCATATTTAATTTTTAGGGCATTTGGAGAACTTTTATTTTCGAGGTATTTTTATATTGCACGGATAATCGGATAACAGACAGAAAAATTATTTATTTTTACTTTATTTCAACTAAATAACAGAAAGTATAGAGAGGGTACAGAAGGTTGTGCTTCTAGTTTCATCCATCTCATGCTTGTCAAAAGGAATCCACTAACAAGGTTGATCAAGTCTTGTTAACAAACCCATTCCGATTAACATGAAACCGGAGAAATTTCGAATAACACTAGGTTACCTCAATAGGGATATGCACATCCCCAATAATAAGTATATCATATTTCTTCTTGACAGTAGGAAGAGGAAATTCAAAACCTCCAAATATAATCGATGGAATTTTTCCGATAGAATTGATACTATGAACTTGAGGTTGTTGCTCGGAAAGTGTACCATATGCTCATTACCATTCACATGAAAAGTGACATTACCTTTGTTGCAATCAATAACAGCCCCTGCAGTATTAAGAAAAGGTCTTCCAAGAATAATAGACATACTATCGTCCTCGAGAATATCAAGAATAACAAAGTCTGTTAAAATAGTAATGTTTGCAACCACAACAGGCACATCCTCACAAATACCGACAGGTATAGGAGTTGATTTATCAGCCATTTGCAAAGATATTTCAGTAGGTGTCAACTTATTCAAGTCAAGTCTACGATATAAAGAGAGAGGCATAACACTAACACCGGCTCCAAGATCACATAAAGCAGTTTTAACATAGTTTCTTTTAATGGAGCATGGTATAGTAGGTACTCCTGGATCTCCAAGTTTCTTTGGTATTCCACCTTTAAAAGTACAATTAGCAAGCATGGTGGAAATTTCAGCTTCAGGTATCTTTCTTTTATTTGTAATAATATCTTTCATGTACTTAGCATAAGGATTTGTTTTGAGTATATCAGTTAATCGCATACGCAAAAAGATAGGTCTAATCATTTCAGCAAAGCGCTCAAAATCCTCATCATCCTTTTTCTTGGATGGTTTGGGAGGAAAAGGTATGGGTTTCTGAACCCAAGGTTCTCTTTCTTTACCATATTTCCTAGCAACAAAGTCTTTCTTATCGTAACATTGATTCTTTGATTATGGGTTATCAAGATCAACAGCAGGTTCAATTTCTACATCATTATCATTACTAGGTTGAGCATTATTATGAACATCATCATTACTATTTTCATTAGGTTCATGTTCATTACCAGATTGTGTTTCAGCATCAGACATAGAGATATCTTTTGGATTATTGGGTGGTTTAGCAATAGGTTCACTAGAAGTTTGCACAGTTCTATCATTTTTCTTTTTCTTCTTTTTAGAAGAACTAGGTGCATCAATTTTATTTCTTTGAGAATCTTGCTCAATTCTATTAGGGTGGCCTTCAGGATACAAAGGTTCCTGAGTCATTCTACCAGTTCTAGTAGCCACTTTAACAGCATAATCATTTTTCTTACTATTCATCTCATTGAGTAATTCTTTTTGAGCTTTAAGTATTTGTTCTACTTGAGTGGTAACCATACAAGCATGTTTGCTAACAAGTTTAAGTTCTCCTCTAATATTAGCCATATAATCACCCAAGTATTTAATCATATCAGCATCTTGTTTTAATTTTCTACCAAAATAAGTATTGAAGTCTTCTTGCTTAAACATAAAATTATCAAACTCATCCAAGCATTGACTAGCAATTTTAGTAGGAGGGATTTCAGCTTCATCATTATCTATAGAGAGAATTTACCTTTACTACCTATGTCGGGTTATCGAGGTCTGGAGGTTCTTCAATAAATAAAGGATTAAGATCATATGTTTCTTCAATGGCGGTAAATTAAGACCATGTATTTCTTCAATAGGAGGTAAATTCTTAACATCTTCAGCTTTAATACCTTTTTCTTTCATAGATTTCTTTGCCTCTTGCATATCTTCAGGACTGAGAAATAGAACACCTCTTTCTTCGGAGTTGGTTTAGGAATAGGTCAATGGATCAGGAGCTGGCTCAGGAGGTGCCCAATTATTTTCATTTGTCAACATATTATTCAATAAATTTCAGCTTCATCCGGTGTTCTTTCCCTGAAAAGAGAACCAGCACAACTATCCAGGTAATCTCTGGAAGCATCGGTTAGTCCATTATAAAAGATATCAAGTATTTCATTTTTCTTAAGAGGATGATCAGGCAAAGCATTAAGTAACTTGAGAAGCCTCCCCCAAGCTTGTGGGAGACTCTCTTCTTTAATTTGCACAAAGTTGTATATTTCCTTTAAAGCAGCTTGTTTCTTATGAGCAGGGAAATATTTAGCAGAGAAGTAATAAATCATATCCTGGGGACTACGCACACAACCAGGATCAAGAGAATTAAACCATATCTTAGCATCACCCTTTAATGAGAACGGAAATATTTTAAGGATATAAAAGTAGCGATCTCTCATCATTAGTGAACAGGGTGGCTATATCATTTAATTTAGTAAGATGTGCCACAACAGTTTCAGATTCATAGCCATGAAAAGGATCAGATTCAACCAAAGTAATTATATCAGGATCAACAGAGAATTCATAATCCTTATCAGTAACAAAGATAGGTGAAGTAGCAAAAGCAGGGTCAGGTTTCATTCTAGCATTTAGAGATTGCTTACTTCCATTTAGCTAATAACCTTTTGATGTCATATCTATCTTTGCAAGCTAAAATAGCAAAGAAGCTTCTTGATCAAATAAATAACCCTTAGGAATAACAAGTGATTCTTCATCATCACTTTCATCATATAATCAGATTCAATATTTTCAATCTTCTCTAGCCCTAGCAAGTTGTTCATCGAGAAATCACTAAGTGGCATAGTAGTATCAGGCATAGAGGTAGTTTCATCATAAGTATCATGCATAGCAGAAGTGGCATCATCAATAACATGCGACATATCAGAACGAATAGCAGAAGCAGGTGTAGGTGTCACAAACTTACTCATAACAGAAGGTGAATCAAGTGCAGAGCTAGATGGCAGTTCCTTACCTCCCCTCGTAGTTGAGGGATAGATCTTGGTTTTTGGATCTCTCAAGTTCTTCATAATGATAAGCAGATATATATCCCAAGTGACTCAAAGAATAGAGCTATGCTCCCCGGCAACGGCGCCAAAATAGTCTTGATAACCCACAAGTATAGGGGATCGCAACAGCTTTCGAGGGTAGAGTATTCAACCCAAATTTATTGATTCGACACAAGGGGAGCCAAAGAATATTCTCAAGTATTAGCAGCTGAGTTGTCAATTCAACCACACCTGGAAACTTAGTATCTGCAGCAAAGTGTTTAGTAGCAAAGTAATATGATAGTGATGGTAACGGTAACAAAAGAGTAATGAAAGCAAAGTAATGTTTTTGGTATTTGTAGTGATTGTAACAATAGCAACGGGAAAGTAAATAAGCGTAAACCAGTATATGGAAAGCTCGTAGGCATCGGATCAGTGATGGATAATTATGCCGGATGTGGTTCATCATGTAACAGTCATAACATAGGGTGACACAGAACTAGCTCCAATTCATCAATGTAATGTAGGCATGTATTCCGAATATAGTCATACGTGCTTATGGAAAAGAACTTGCATGACATCTTTTGTCCTACCCTCCCGTGGCAGCGGGGTCCTAATGGAAACTAAGGGATATTAAGGCCTCCTTTTAATAGAGAACCGGAACAAAGCATTAGCACATAGTGAATACATGAACTCCTCAAACTACGGTCATCACCGGTAAGTATCCCGATTATTGTCACTTCGGGGTTAACGGATCATAACACATAATAGGTGACTATAGACTTGCAAGATAGGATCAAGAACACTCATATATTGATGAAAACATAATAGGTTCAGATCTGAAATCATGGCACTCGGGCCCTAGTGACAAGCATTAAGCATAGCAAAGTCATAGCAACATCAATCTCAGAACATAGTGGATACTAGGGATCAAACCCTAACAAAACTAACTCGATTACATGATAAATCTCATCCAACCCATCACCGTCCAGCAAGCCTACGATGGAATTACTCACGCATGGCGGTGAGCATCATGAAATTGGTGATGGAGGATGGTTGATGATGACGATGGCGACGAATCCCCTCTCCGGAGCCCCGAACGGACTCCAGATCAGCCCTCCCGAGAGGTTTTAGGGCTTGGCGGCGGCTCCATATCGTAAAACGCGATGATTTCTTCTCTCTGATTTTTTTCTCCCCGAAAAGAGTTATATAGAGTTGGAGTTGGAGTCGGAGGTCTCCAGGGGGCCCACGAGGTAGGGGGCGCGCCCTAGGGGGGGCGCCCCCCACCCTCGTGAAAGGGTGTGGGCCCCCTGGTCTTCATCTTTGGCAAGGATTTTTTATTATTTATTGTAAGATATTCCGTGGAGTTTCAGGTCATTCCGAGAACTTTTGTTTTCTGCACATAAAACAACATCATGGCAATTCTGCTGAAAACAGCATCAGTCTGGGTTAGTTCCATTCAAATCATACAAGTTAGAGTCCAAAACAAGGGCAAAAGTGTTTGGAAAAGTAGATACGACGGAGACGTATCAAGCACCTCCTTGAAGGACCAAAATTGGGGTAAAGAGTGTTCAGATTTACCCCGAACACCCCAGTACTAGTTACATGGGGGCAGAAGCCGACGACTGGCCAACTCTCAGATTTTATAAACGGCCGCACAGAAGGTAATATTTTAAATTAAGAAAGCGTCGCATGGCGCAAAAGAACTCGTTTCATATTACAGGATCACATGGGCATGTTCATTCAAAAATTACATCCTTGGCACACTCATCTGCCACTAAGCGGGAACCCTTCAGGACGCTCTCATAGTAATTCTCGGGGCAGCGATGCTCCTTGCCCTCCGGCGGCCCCTCCTTCACAAGCTTCACGGCATCCAGCTTCGCCCAGTGCACCTTCGCCCGGGCAAAAGCTCTGCGTGCACCTTCGATGCAGACGGATCGCTTGATGACTTCAAGCCGTGGGCAGGCTTCCACCAGCCGCCTCACCAGACCGAAGTAGCTGCCGGACAGGGGCTCGCCAGGCCACATCCGGACTATAAGGCCCCTCATGGCCTGTTCGGCCGCCTTGTGAAGTTCGACCAACTGCTTCAGCTGGTCGCTCAAGGACACGGGGTGTTCGGTCCCAGTATACTGAGACCAGAACAACTTCTCCGTTGAGCTCCCCTCCTCAGCCCGGTAAAACTCGCGGCATCCAGCACACTGCGGGGAAGATCTGCAAAGCTCCTGGAGAGCTCCGAACTCGGGTAAGAAAAAGGAAAGTCTCCTTCACATGCTTGCTTTGCATATTGAATGCCTTACCCGCTGCTATCTTCTTTGCCACATCAATCTCCTGGAGGGCCTTGTGGGCTTCGGCCTTGGCGCTCCGGACGCTTTCAAGCGCCTGCGCGAGCTCGGACTCCCGCGTCTTGGAGTCAAGCTCCAAGGACTCGTGCTTCTTGGCGAGAGCCTCGAGCTCTTGCTGCACCTCGCCCACTCGGGCTTCTTGTTTCTCCCGTTCAATAGCGTTCTTTGGCCGCTTTGTCTTCGGCCGCGACAACGCCTTCCTCAGGGTCTCCACCTCGGTCGTGGCCCCTGACAAATTCATGATGATCCTATTACTTTACACAACTTCTTTTTAACTATATAAACTGGGGTATATCTTACCTTTGCTCTCTTCGAGCTGCCCCTTGGTAAGGCCGAGCTCGTCCTCGGACCGCTTCAGGGCCTGCTTCAGCGCAGAGACCTCCGCAGTACGTGCGGCAGCGGCCAGCAGGAAGCCTGCACATACACATAGACATACTCTAATTAGACTCCTGAGTTATCATTTGATACTCTATTGCTTTTCTTCGCGAACGCCGAACAGAGCATCAGGGGCTACTATCTATGCGGTAATATTTTTATATTTTGAATGCTTACCTCAAAGCCTGTTAGGAGGCTGGCGCAAGCTTCGGTCAGTCCGTTCTTGGCGGACTGAACCTTCTTAACCACCGCACTCATGATAGTGCGGTGTTCTTCATCGATGGAAGCGCTGTGAAGCGCTTCCAGCAAGTTGTCCGGTGCCTCTGGTTGGACAAAGGACACCGGCACGGATGGTTGGCCCCCCTTAATGGGGGACCGCCTGCCGGAGTCCGGAACCATTGAAGGTTCCGGCGCAGTGTCCGGCTGGGGCCCGAACTCGAAGCCCGTAGGAGCCTCGCTCCCTTGGTACCCAGGGTCCGGGAGGTCGCCGTGAGGCGCCCCCAGGACCGCCTCCCCTTGGGTCGGTGCCTTTGAGACACCACCTCGGCGTTGTCCGTAGGGCGAGGGGTGGAAGCCGTCGGAGGAGAACCGCTTGTTCATATCCGACGAGCCCAAAGAGCCGCTCGACGAGGGTACGTCGAGACGAGCTCGGGCGGACTGCATAATCAGGTTCGGCATGAGCAAAGGCAGTACAATAAAACATACCATGAAGTACTATGGTGTCCGGACACTTACGACTTCGCCAGGGGCTTGTCCCTGGGTAGCCACTCGTCGCCGCTGTCGGCGGCCGTCGTGGCACAGTCCGGAGGGAGGGTCTTTCCCTTCTTGGACCCTTCGGCCTCCCCGGATGGGTCGGCCTTCCTTTTCTTGTCTCCCCCGGCTGGGGGGGAGAACTTTTCTCCTCCTCCTCGTTTCCGTGGGAGGAGTGCGCGTCGGACTCATCAGATGATGAGTCCGATAGAACCACTTGCGCCGGAGACCCTTTCGGGTCCCCGCGGCCTTCTTCTTGGCCGTCTTTTCGGCACCTCGTAAGGTGCCGGAGTCAGCATCTTCGTTAGAAGAGCGTTTGCAGGATCTTCGGGCAGGGGGGCTGGGCAATCAAGCTGCTCCGCTGTCTTTATCCAGTCCTGTTAATGACATGAAAGCTTAGATCCAGCACATAACTAAACCAGGGGCAAATAAATACCCTGAGAGATATAAAAGCCTACCGAATGGGCGCGCGCGCTTTGCGCTGAGTCCGCGGTCCTCGGTGAGGGAGGGAGGCATCTCGGCGCCCTTGAACAGCACCCTCCAGACGTCCTCGTGCGTCATGTCGAGAGCTCTCGCAGCGTCTGGTGCTGGGCGAGTCGAACTCCCACAAAACAAATGCCCGTTGTTGGCACGGAAGGATCCGGCGGAAGAGCATAACCTGGACCACGTTGACGAGCTTGATTTTCTTGTTCGTCATGTTCTGGATGCAGGTCTGGAGTCCGGTCAGCTCTACCGAAGAACCCAGGACAGGCCCTTCTTCTTTCCAGGAGGTGAGCCGCGTGGGGATTCCGGATCGAAATTTGGGGGCCGCCACCCAGTTGGAGTCGCGCGGCTCGGTGATGTAGAACCACCCCGATTGCCACCCCTTTATGGTATCCACGTAGGTACCCTCGAGCCAGGTGACATTGGGCATCTTGCCCACCATGGCGCCTCCGCATTCTGCTTGCTGGCCTCCACCACCTTCGGTTTGACATTGAAGGTTTTCAGCCATAGGCCGAAGTGGGGCCTGATGCGGAGGAAGGCCTCGCACACGACGATAAACGCCGAGATGTTGAGGATGAAGTTGGGGGCCAGATCATGGAAATCCAGCCCGTAGTAGAACATGAGCCCCGGACAAACGGGTGGAGAGGAAATCCCAGTCCGCGGACGAAATGGGTAAGAAAAACTACCCTCTCATGGGGTTCGGCGTTGGGACGATCTGCCCCGCATTCGGCAGCCGGTGCGCGATATTCGCAGGTAGGTATCCGGCCTCCCGTAACTTTTTGATGTTTTCCTCCGTGACGGAGGAAACCATCCACTTGCCTCCTGCTCCAGACATGCTTGGAGTGGTTTGAGAAGAAGGAACGCGAGCTTGGGCGCTAGAGCTCGAGTGTGCGGGAATGGGAAAGCGAGAAGGAAGAAGGCGTGGGTGAAAAAAGTAGATCTTTGTCCCTTTTATAAGGGCGGAGGAGGCGATGAGTCTCCCCACTTGCCTGGCAAAACCGCTTATTCCCCAGGCGCCGTAATTGATGGCGCGGTTGGGTTACCCACGTCCGTATTGATGAGAATCCCTGATAAGGGGAACACGATCTCTGCTTTGACAAGACATACGAGAAAACCGCCTCGCGATATGTGCGGAGCTGGTTGAGAAAAGCGGTTCGAATAATAACCGGGCCATGAAGTGATGTCATACTATCAAAACATGTCAGCAGATTGGATTTATGGAAGTATTATTCTCTCTACGGTGGTATGTGGAACTTATTTTACAGGGTCGGACACTATCCTTGCATTCAAACTCTTCCATGGTGTATTCGGAGGAGGAACCCGCCTTGCAATGCCGAAGACAACACTGCGCGCCGGACTCATCGTCATTGAAGCCTGGTTCAGGGGCTACTGAGGGAGTCCTGGATTAGGGGGTCTCCGGACAGCCGGACTATATCCTTTGGCCGGACTGTTGGACCTATGAAGATACAAGATTGAAGACTTCATCTCGTGTCCGGATGGGACTCTACTTGGCGTGGAAGGCAAGCTAGGCAATACGGATATGTATATCTCCTCCTTTGTAACCGACCTTGTGTAACCCTAGCCCCCTCCGGTGTCTATATAAACCGGAGGGTTTTAGTCCGTAGGACAACAGACAATCATACCATAGGCTAGCTTCTAGGGTTTAGCCTCTCTGATCTCGTGGTAGATCTACTCTTGTAATACTCATATCATCAAGAACAATCAAGCAGGACGTAGGGTATTACCTCCATCAAGAGGGCCCGAACCTGGGTAAACATCGTGTCCCATGCCTCCTGTTACCATCCGCCTTAGACGCACAGTTCGGGACCCCCTACCCGAGATCCGCCGGTTTTGACACCGACAAGCCTCCAAAAAACACATATCATGTGGCGAATAAAAATATAGCCTCAAGTAAAGTTACCGATAGACGAAGAACGAAAGAGGGGATGCCTTCCGGGGCATCCCCAAGCTTAGTGTTTTGGTGTCCTTGGATTTTACCTTGGGGTGCCTTGGGCATCCCCAAGCTTTAGGCTCTTGCCACTCCTTGTTCCATAATCCATCAAATCCTTACCCAAAACTTGAAAACTTCACAACACAAAACTTAAAAGAAAATCTCGTGAGCTCCGTTAGTAAAAGAAAAAAACCACCACTTCAAGGTACTGTAATGAACTCATTCTTTTTATATTGGTGTTAAACCTACTGTATTCCAACTTTTCTATGGTTCATAAACTCTATTACTAGCCATAGATTCATCAAAATAAGCAAACAACACACGAAAAACAGAATCTGTCAAAAACAGAACAGTCTGTAGTAATCTGTAGGTTTCAACACTTCTGGAACCCCAAAAATTCTAAAATAAATTCTGGACGTGAGAATTTATCTATTAATCATCTGCAAAAAATTAACTAAATATCACTCTCAATAAAAAATGGCAGCAATTCTCGTGAGCGCTAAAGTTTCTGTTTTTTACAGCAAGATCAAAAAGACTTTCCCCAAGTCTTCCCAACGGTTCTACTTGGCACAAACACTAATTAAACACAAAAAACACAACCAAAACAGAGGATAGATAAATTATTTATTACTAAACAGGAGCAAAAATCAAGGAATAAAAATAAAATTGGGTTGCCTCCCAACAAGCGCTATCGTTTAACGCCCCTAGCTAGGCATAAAAGCAAGGATAGATCTAGGTATTGCCATCTTTGGTAGGCAATCCATAAGTGGCTCTCATAATAGATTCATATGGTAATTTAATTTTCTTTCTAGGGAAAGTGTTCCATGCCTTTCCTTAATGGAAATTGGAATCTAATATTCCCTTCCTTCATATCAATAATTGCACCAATCGTTCTAAGGAAAGGTCTACCAAGAATAATAGGACATGAAGGATTGCAATCTATATCAAGAACAATGAAATCTACGGGCACATAGTTCCTATTTGCAACAATAAGAACATCATTAATTCTTCCCATAGGTTTCTTAATGGTGGAATCCGCAAGGTGCAAGTTTAGAACAATCATCAAATTCACGGAAACCTAGCAAATCACACAAAGTTTTTGGAATCGTGGAAACACTAGCACCCAAATCACACAAAGCATAGCACTCATGATCTTTAATTTTAATTTTTATTGTAGGTTCCCACTCATCATAAAGTTTTCTAGGGATAGAAACTTCCAACTCAAGTTTTTCTTCATAAGATTGCATCAAAGCATCAACGATATGTTTAGTAAAAGCTTTATTTTGACTATAAGCATGAGGAGAATTTAGCACGGATTGCAACAAGGAAATACAATCTATCAAAGAGCAATTATCATAATTAAATTCCTTGAAATCCAAGATAGTGGGTTCATTGCTATCTAAAGTTTTAACCTCTTCAATCCCACTTTTACCAATTTTTGCATCAAGATCTAAAAACTCCGAATTTTTGGGACGCCTTCTAACTAAAGTTGACTCATCTCCAGTCCCATCATTATCAAGATTCATATTGCAAAACAAGGATTTAATAGGGGACACATCAATTACTTTTAGATCTTCATCTTTATTCATGAAAACTAGAAGAACACGCTTTCACAAAGCAATCTTTCTTAGCACGCATCCTAGCGGTTCTTTCTTTGCACTCATCAATGGAAATTCTCATGGCTTTGAGAGACTCATTGATATCATGCTTAGGTGGAATAGATCTAAGTTTCAAAGAATCAACATCAAGAGAAATTCTATCCATGTTCCTAGCCAACTCATCAATCTTAAGCAATTTTTCTTCAATCAAAGCATTGAAACTCTTTTGCGAAGTAATAAATTCTTTAATACTAGATTCAAAATCAGAGGGCATCTTATTATAATTTCCATAAGAATTGTTGTAGGAATTACCATAATTATTAGAGGAATTACTAGGAAACGCCTAGAATTAAAATTACCTCTATACGCGTTATTACCAAAATTGTTCCTACCAACAAAATTCACATCCATAGATTCATTATTATTCTCAATCAAAGTAGACAAAGGCATATCATTAGGATCAGTAGGAGCACTCTTATTAGCAAACAATTTCATAAGTTCATCCATCTTTCCACTCAAAACATTAATCTCTTCAATTGCATGCACCTTTTTACTAGTAGATCTTTCAGTGTGCCATTGAGAATAATTAACCATAATATTATCTAGGAGTTTGGTAGCTTCTCCTAAAGTGATTTCCATAAAAGTGCCTCCGCGGTCTAATTCGAATCTAAAAAGATTTCTAGAAGCAAAATTCAATCCGGCATAAAATTTTTTGTATAATCATCCATAAATTCAAACCATGTGTAGGGCAATTACGTATCATTAATTTCATCCTCTCCCAAGCTTGTGCAACATGTTCATGATCAAGTTGCTTAAAATTCATAATATCGTTTCTAAGAGAGATGATCTTAGCGGGAGGAAAATACTTAGAGATAAAAGCATCTTTGCACTTATTCCATGAATCAATACTATTTTTAGGCAAAGACGAAAACCAAGCTTTAGCATGATCTCTAAGCGAAAACGGAAATAGCTTAAGTTTAACAATATCATTATCCACATCTTTCTTCTTTTGCATATCACACAAATCAACAAAGTTGTTTAGATGGGTAGCGGCATCTTCACTAGGAAGGCCAGAAAACGGATCTTTCATGACAAGATTCAGCAAAGCAGTATTAATTTCACAAGATTCAGCATCGGTAAGAGGAGCAATCGGAGTGCTAATAAAATCATTATTGTTGGTATTGGCAAAGTCACACAATTTAGTATTATCTTGAGCCATCGTGACAAGCAAGCAATCCAACACACAAGCAAACAAGAAACAGGCAAAAGAGCAAACGAAAAAGAGGCGAACGGAAAAGAGAGGGCGAATAAAACACAAGGGTGAAGTGGGGGAGAGGAAAACGAGAGGCAAATGGCAAATAATGTAATGCGAAGGATAAGAGTTGTGATGGGTACTTGGTATGTCTTGACTTGGCCAGATCTCCCGGCAACGGCGCCAGAAATCCTTCTTGCTACCTCTTGAGCACTGCGTTGGTTTTCCCTTGAAGAGGAAAGGGTGATGCAGTAAAGCAGCGTAAGTATTTCCCTCAGTTTTTGAGAACCAAGGTATCAATCCAGTAGGAGACCACGCGCGAGTCACCTCGTACCTACACAAACAAATAAGAACCTCGCAACCAACGCGATAAAGGGGTTGTCAATCCCTTCACGGCCACTTGCAAGAGTGAGATCTGATAGAGATAATAATAATAAAGATAAATATTTTTGGTATTTTTATGATATAGATTGAAAGTAAAGATTGAAAAATAAAATAGATTGGAAACTTGTATATGATGGAGAATAGAGCGCGGTCTCTTCTCGGGGCGCAAGGGCC